>NC_057807.1:367303857-367310448 GCF_018294505.1 Triticum aestivum
TGGCGGCGGAGGCCACGCGGCGCGCTCCGATTGGTTGGGCGGGGCGGCACGGACGCGTCCGGCCGTCGGTGGACATGTCCGGCGGCGCGGAGGGAGGTTTTAGGGTTTTGTCTGCGAATTTATCCGCAAATTTCGGGGGAGGGGCTAGTTTTATAGGTAGAGGGAGCTAGGAGAGTCCAAATGAGGAGCGGTTTTCGCCCACACGATCGTGATCGAATGACCGAGAGCATGGAGGGGAGTTTGCTGGGTTTTGGGCCAGTTTGGAAGGGGTGATGGGCTGCAAAGAGAGAGGGGGCTTTCGGGCTACGCGGTTAACCGTTGGAGTATCAAACGACCTCCAAATGGCACGAAACTTGACAGGCGGTCTACCGGTGGTATACCAAGGCCGCTTGACAAACCTCGGTCCATTCCGAGAAAGTTTAACACCCGCTCACAACGAGAGACGAAAGGGGGAACGCCGGAGGGCATAGGAGCGCCGGATTGCAAAACGGACAACGGGGAAAAGGCTCGGATGCATGAGACGAACACGTATGCAAAATGAAATGCACATGATGACATGACAATATGAAACACGCAAGCAAATGACATGACAACGATGGCGAATAACTGGCAGACACCTGGCGCATCAGATCCGGGGCGTTACAACACTCCTCCACTAACAAGAGATCTCGTCCTGAGATCTTAGGACCGAGACGGAAGAGAAAAAAGGAGAGGTGAAACAAGAACTCTGGAGAAGAAGCAAAGAATCGAGAGAACTCGAGAAGAAGAGAGGAACGACGAGAATGACGAGAATCAAAAGCTCATGGAATCGGATAGACTATGAAATCACTCCGGATAGAACGAGATAAGAAACAAATAAGACTGAAAGGATTTAGGCAGCACTCCGGTTGAACAAGGAAAGAATAGAACACGAACTTGAGAGGATGGAATGATACTTGATGAAGACATTACACAAAACCTCCGGTAGAATTGAAATAGTAGAATGACAAGAACTTATAAGGAAGGATTGAATGGAGTTGTTGAGAAAATCAACAACGAAAGAATAAACTTGATGTGGACTTGTGGATAACATCTCAGAAATTATGAGGTGATAACCAGCCGCAAACGGAAATGATTGGATAACTGAGAAGATCGAAGAAATGCAAAACTCCACTTCAGAAGAAAATGAAGAATTAATTGCACTTCAAGACGCGAGAAGAAAAGATACTTGAACTCCACCAACAAAATCTAGATGAGCACTTGAAGAATGAATTAAATCATGAAGAACCACCATGAAGAACTCCGTTGACAAAAAGGGTGATGAGATAGAATGAAGGATGAAAGAATAAGATGAGCCTTGCGATGATTTAGATGGAGGTTCCGACGAAATGGCTGAGGAAAATGAACTCCTGATAAGAAAAGATGAAACCACTTGGAACTAGAATTTATTCATCAAGAACAAACTCCGAAGGAAGGGATTAATCACTTGGATGAAATAAGAATAAGATTTATTTGTATGCTTATCCTCCACCAAATTAAATTGATGACGAGCAATGGATTTTGCATACTACTTATTCTTCTTGAAAAAGGATTGAGAAGAAACATAGCACAAAACTTGAGAAAGTCTTCATGAACCACCGATAGGATTGGAAAAAACCACCGTAAGAATTCGAAAATGATTGATGAAAGAGAATGAATCACCGGTAAGAATTCGAAGAACAAATAAGCTAGAGGGGATTTAGATGCAAAAGAACAAAGAGATAACAAGCTGATTAAAGAATACTTGGACGAAGCACCGGGATAAATAGAGAATGATAACTGGAATGATGGCCTCCGGTGAAAGAAACGGAAAAACAACTTCTGACATACTCCGGATGGATAAGAAAGAATATCTGACAAATGGAATAAATTTGGAGGATAACATGAAGCTAGAACCACGAATCTTCGATAGAACGGTCAAGACTTAGAAGGAACTCTTCTTCGATCTTCAAATGACGACGGGAAAAACCACCAAAATAACTGAGATACTCCGGGAGGATGAAAAACCGAAAGGTTGAGGCAACAATGAAATGATTTGAAATCGATCTTGACAAGGCATGTGACTGATAAAATCCATTCTTACGTCACACTTGAAAAGAATTGAGAATAACTCCGGGATAATTAGAAGAGTCAGGTAAGATCCTGGGAAAAGACCTGTGGGTTAGGGCCCACTGAAGAGATAACACCGTTGAAAACGATTATGGAACAGATAGATGATGCACCGGAACAGTTGAAATATTTGAATGAGGTGACAACCTCGAACTAATTGGAACACAGACGAATCTCCTGAGATGACTTCCGAACTCCGGAATGATTGAATGGCGAGAGGCAAACGAGCAGGGAAAACACTTGAGCTGAGGGAAGGAATATAATCACTATCGAAGGAACTGAATCCACCAGAAAGAAAAAGAGATGAAGAATGACGAACAAGACGAGAATTCACCGGTTGAAATAATTGAGGGAAGACTAAAGAGGCTTCGCACGAGTGAAATTGATGGTCGAGAGAGAGTCAGACTCCAGGAAGAAAAAAAAAGGGTGGGAGGGCGGGAAAACAAAGGCAACTTTGAAGGGGAAACAACGAATATCTTGAAGAGAAAATACCGGTTGAAATCATTGAGGAAAGAAATCAAAGACTTCGCACGAGTAGGATGGATACTCGATTACGGACTCCGGTTCCGAGATGAAAAAGGGGGGCGGGTGGGAAAGAAAACAACTGAGGATTGAACTTGGCAAAGATGAAGAGGCTCAAGTCGACTTGACGAGAAATGCACCGGATAAAAGAGGATGGACAACTCACGAAACTAACCGCGTGATCCTAAAGAAAATTTGAAGGGGAAGAGGAGTAATTCAAAACACCTACGTCAAGATTCCTTACAAGAGCGACGAAGGGGCAGAGGAGTAAAAAGAATTCCTACTCTCCAATATAATTAGACTCCAAAAATAGTTTTCTTCTAGACTCAACACCAGCCAAACTACACGATCAATCAAGGGGGCTCCTAAGGTCGGTCGAGGCTCTGATACCAACTTGTAACGCCCAATATGTGACCCTATCCAAAAGGAACTCGAAGGTCCCACCAAGGATAGACCCACATATTGAAACGCTTTTGCAAGGTGGATATCATTACATCAACATTACATAATAGATGGGGATACATACAAGAGGCATACAATGCCACACGAATACAACATCACAATACATAAGAGCAACATCCGACTACGGATGAAACATAAACAGAAACTCAAAAGACATCCACCCTGCTAGCCCAGGCTGCCGACCTGGAACCTATCCCCTGATCGAAGAAGAAGCAAAAGAAGAACTCAAGGCAAGCAAGCATAACTCTCGCATCATGATCATCGCAAAACCTGTACCTGCAACTGTTGTTGTAGTAATCTGTGAGCCACAAGGACTCAGCAATCCCATTACCATGGGTATCAAGACTAGCAAAGCTTAAAGGGAATGGAAGGGGTAAAGTGGTGAGGCTGCAATAGCGACTAAGCATGTATGGTGGCTAACATACGCAAATAAGAGCGAGAAGAGAGCAAAAGGAATGGTCGTGAACTAGCAATGATCAAGAAGTGATCCTGAACTCCTACTTACGTCAAACATAACCCAGAAATTGTGTTCACTTCCTGGACTCCGCCGAAAAGAGACCATCACGGCTACACACACGGTTGATGCGTTTTAATTCGGATCTAGTGTCAAGTTATCTACAACCGGACATTAACAAATTCCCATCTGCCTATAACCGCAGGCACGGCTTTCGAAAGATTATACCCTGCAGGGGTGTCCCAACTTAGCCCATGATAAGCTCTCGCGATCAACGAAGGATATACCTTCTCCCAGGAAGACCCGATCAGACTCGGAATCCTGGTTTACAAGACATTTCGACAATGGTAAAACAAGACCAGCAAAGCCGCCCGATGCATCGACAAATCCCGATAGGAGCTGCACATATCTCGTTCTCAGGGTAACACTGGATGAGACATCCTACGAGTAAAACCAGACCTCGAGTTGCCCCGAGGTGGCCCCGCAGTCTACTCGGTTCGGACCAACACTTAGACAAGCATTGGCCTGGGGGGGCTAAAATAAAGATGACCCTCGGGTTGGCCGACCCAAGGGAAAGGGATAGGTGGTGGTGAGGCAAATGGTGAAACCAAGGTTGGGCCTTGCTGGAGGAGTTTTATTCAAAGCGAACTGTCAAGGGGGTCCCATAAATCACCCGACTGCGTAAGGAACGCAAAATCCGGGAACATAACACCGGTATGACGGAAAGTAGGGCGGCAAGAGTGGAACAAAACACCAGGCAAAAGGCCGAGTCTTCCACCCTTTACCAAGTATATAGATGCATTAATAGTACAAGAGATATTGTGATATCCCAACATAAATCCTGTCCACGATGGAGAAATCTTCAACTTCACCTGCAACTAGCAACGCTATAAGAGGGGTTGAGCAAAAGCGGTAACATAGCCAATCGATGGTTTGCATAGGAAAGGTATCAAAGGTTAGAGGTTCATGGCAATATGGAGGCTTGATAAACAGGTGATAGGTAGCGCAGCAAAGCGATAGAACGAAGCAACTAGCATAGCAAAGATAGTAGTGAGATCCAAGGTAGCGGTCATCTTGCCTGAAATCCCGCAAGGAAGAAGAACGAGTCCATGAAGAAGACGAACGGATGAAGCCGTACCAACCAAAGACGAACGAATCCTCACGATCGCAACGAAACAGGAACTATCGAAAAGAAGCACACAACATGGTAAACACACCACACATGAACAAGGCATGATGCACAACGAGCATGATGCATGACAAAGCTACATGAAGCTACTCATGGCAAGAGATGATGCAAACAAGAGCAACACACTAAGGCAAGTTTAAATGAGGCCGGGAACAACATATAACAATTCCGGTAAGTCCTCATATGCATATTTCGAAATTGGTCCAGATCTGAATAAACCTTATGTTCAAGTTGTTAAACAGCAAGTTAAGATGCACCAAGATGATCTACACGAGATTCTAGTCAAGTTACATATAAAGTTCATTTAGTTCGGAGCTACGACCTAGAAGATATGAGCAAAACAAGTTAAACATGGCATTGATGCAAAATGCACTCAAACATCAAGCAAACACCTCAAAACATGGATGCAACATGATAATATGAAGCTACATGCAATTCTAAGCAAGTTTCATATAGAGCACACTCAAAATGGAGCAACGGTTCAACACACACACATGAAACAAGTTTAAAGGATAAGCTATCCAAAACAGCAACTAGGCATATTGCAAGCACCAAAACAACATGCTACAACATCTCAACTGAAAACAAAAGACATGGGCATGATGTACAGGTAAAGCATAACAAAACATGAACACGGAGCTATCTCCAGAAATCACTAGAACATGCTCAAACACACATGGTAAGATTGCAAGTTATAACAATTTCAGACTTTGCAGAAAATAACATCACGATGCAATGTTTAGAGCTATCAAATAACATGTTACAGGAACTTATCATGGCAAACAAAGGCATGGCATGAACCTACTAATTGCATAGATCAAAAGTCCCTTACTGACCAAGAGCCAAAAAGGATCAGAAAATATGATGGCACTCACGTAAACATAGCAAGTTATAATACAGATTCAAACATGGCAGAAACAGAATTATTAAGGCATGTTTATGAGCTTGTACCACTCACTACAGAGCAATACATGGCATGAAAAGGCAACCAACAGTAATAAGGCATATTTGTGAAGCTAAGCATGGCAAGAGCAAGTCCATAGGGTGCATGGAACACTAGGAAAACACATGGTAACAACTGAACTTAATGTTAATAGGCTGACAACAACATTATGAAGCAACTTTGGAGCAAGATATGAACAATCTACAGCAAGCTATAAATGCAACCAGGGGCATGGATGGATATAGCATGACATGTAGAACAAAACACCCTTACTGAAGTATCTCAAAATATGCATGGATCTCTGTGTAGCATCAATTTTACATGGCATCAAAATAACAGCAGAACAGGGACTAAAATCAGCAACATCACGATGCCTAGTTTGCATGCTTGTGCTAGTCACCACATTGATCACAAAAATACATGGTAAGCACCTCTGTAAAGAAGACATGGCATAGTTCAAAACACATGTAGACATCAACCTCATAGGATACACACATCAATCATGGCAAAAATTAAAAAAGAGCTCGTTCTGATAACAGACAGCAGAAAACATCATGAAGCAGTCTTGCAACGATGATTCAGTCATCAAGATGACCTCAAATGTATAAGATGCAATGGAATGAAATGATGTACTCTTTGAGGCGAACAATTTGACATATTACACGCACGAAACGGAGATACGGATGCAGAGATACGACATGATGGACATGGCATGAAAATTACACAGACTGGGGACTTAGACAAATTTTGGAGGGGGAAAAGTCAACCTTAGGGCTGGATCTGGATCCGGGGCACGGATCCCGAGGATCGCCGGAGTTCCGCCGGAGTTGCGGTAGAGGCGACCGGGGAGGAAGAAGAGGGCGCCGGAGAAGGGGCCGGCCGGATCCGGGGCGC
>NC_057807.1:367310818-367388158 GCF_018294505.1 Triticum aestivum
GGCGCGGGGCTGGCGGCAGAGGCCACGCGACGCGCTCTGATTGGTTGGGCGGGGCGGCGCGGACGCGTCCGGCCGTCGGCGGACATGTACGGCGGCGCGGAGGGAGGTTTTAGGGTTTCGTGTGCGGATTTATCCGCAAATTTCGGGGGAGGGGCTAGTTTTATAGGTAGAGGGAGCTAGGAGAGTCCAAATGAGGAGCGGTTTTCGCCCACACGATCGTGATCGAACGACCAAGAGCATGGAGGGGAGTTTGCTGGGTTTGGGGCCAGTTTGGAAGGGGTGTTGGGCTGCAAAGAGAGAGGGGGCTTTCGGGCTACGCGGTTAACCGTTGGAGTATCAAACGACCTCCAAATGGCACGAAACTTGACAGGCGGTGTACCGGTGGTATACCAAGGCCGCTTGACAAACCTCGGTCCATTCCGAGAAAGTTTAACACCCGCTCACAACGAGAGATGAAAGGGGGAACGCCGGAGGGCATAGGAGCGCCGGATTGCAAAACGGACAACGGGGAAAAGGCTCGGATGCATGAGACGAACACGTATGCAAAATGAAATGCACATGATGACATGACAATATGCAACACGCAAGCAAATGACATGGCAACGATGGCGAATAACTGGCAGACACCTGGCGCATCAGATCCGGGGCGTTACAGCACTGGCCTGGCCAAGGAATATGGATGTCAAGCTTCAACAACAAAGCAGGAAGCAATCGAGAATCGAGCACTTACCCGTCGTCGCTCGCGGGTTCAAGCAACCTCCGACCAAACTTGAAGCCCGAGAGCGTGATGCTGGGGTCAACTTCAAGAGGCTTAGGAGCAGGAGGCGTGTCTGCAGATCGCCTCAGAGTCGGAGCCGACCCGCGGGGAACCAGCCCCGTCCCTTCCTTCTTCGGGATCAGGGGCGTGCTCTCGCCACCCTGCTCATCGTCGTCTTCGTCGTCATCTGGCATGAGGCGAAGAGCGCGGGACCTACACCGAGGAAGGGGCGTTCTCGACTCCCCATCGGTCGCCTCCGAATCGGGCTCCTCATCCTCCTCCCCCTCTTCTTCCTCCTCTCCACTGGAGTCGCTGGAGGATACGTTCACCATCGCCAGGGCCGCCGGAGCCTCAGGAACCTCCGCGGGCATAGGTCCATCCTCGTTGAAAGCGGACATGGAGTTCACCACCAGCTCCCAATCATCCCGCAGGAACAAGGGCACAGGAGCATCCTCCAACCTCGCCACGTTTCCCCCGACCAAGGATTGGAGGACCGCAGCCAGATCCTCGTCAGCCAGGGCTTCGGGGTTCGAGCGAAGGGCGGCATCGGCCCTCCCGAGCTTCCACAGCGGAAGCGAGTGTTCCTGGAGCGGAGCCACCTAATGCTCCAGGAACTCCCTCAAGAGCAACGCCCCGGTCATCTTCGCCGTCGCCATGTTGTCCGGCCATAGGTCCGCATCCATCTTCTCTAGCACCGGCCTCGCGCGGGGATCAACGAGCTCCGCGTGGGACCAGGCGTCATCAGACTTGGGCTACCCCGTGGGCAGAATCAACCTGGGATGGGTATGCCCAACATCCACCATGACCCACTTGCTCCTGAAGCCCTCGATTCTCTTCCCGGGCTTCGAGATGGCGTTAGAGCTGTTGTGCACGACAAAGCTCGCGCACGCGGTGATGGAGCCGTGGGAAACCCGGAGGTAGAAGTAATGACGCAGCAAGGCCACCGAAGGCTTCACCCTGACATGAGCGTCGCAGTAGTAGGCGAAGATCGCCAGGAGAAGAACGGAGTTGGGATGGAGGTGCAGAGCTTGCAGATTGTAATGGTGGAGAACAGAAAGGAAGAACTCAGAAAAAGGGGCGCTAGACCGGCGGCGATGGCGTTCATGAAGAGCAGGTAGAAGGTGCTTCCTCTGCCCTCAGGAAGGGCAGAGCCGGCCTTGAGCGCGGCCGCCCTGTCGATGCCTTGCACCCCGATCATCTGGCGCGTCCGAGCAAGATTATTCCCCGACACGGTCGGAGGATCCAAGGTGGGCGAGTACCATGCTCCGGCTGGGGTCGGGCGAGGCGCCATGACTAGCTAGGATGCAGGGTTGGAGTAGATCTGGGGATTTCAGAAGCAAGAAGGGAAGGAGCAAGAAAGGGGATCTGGGCAGTGAAGGAGAAGGTAAAGAAGGTAAGCCCGGGCGGGTGCCTCTCCCTTATCAGTTTGTGCAGTTGCCAAGGTGCCGTGGGGAGCCAGGACGCCCACGTCCAATCAACCGCCACGTGGCGCCCAAGGCGCTTCGCACTTGCCTCTTCGCTTCTCTACTAAGCCAAGTCCGAGCGCGCCTTGGGCCCGGTGGCTACTGTCGGCGTTCTGGGAACGGGGGTACCCAAACTTGCCTGCCTGCGGCCTGCGGCGTGGCTCAAGGAGTGGCCCAGCACGGCCCATCTTCATCAACACATGCTCAAGACCCTCGTGAGGGGCCAAGCCTCGCGGGGAAGGGCGACAGGAGGATTCCTCAGGCACGGCCTCATTAGGCTGGCTCGCGAGGAGGTGGAGAGATCAAGGTGGGGTACCTCACGAGGTGCCCGTGACGCAAGCCATGACGACCAGGGCCAGGCGGGCGCCAGGCGGGTGCCGGCCTGCGCAGAGTCCTTGTTTCCCGTTTGGTGCAAAGGGGGCAAGCGCAGGCAAGGGTATCAAGCAACGGCAACCATTTCGGTGCAACAAGACCAAGACCAGTAGGGTGGAAGAACGGAGGTCATCGTGGAGCCCAAGCCAACATCATCGTCAGGATCTTTGGCAGGCGAGGACCAAATTTAGTCAGGATAAGTGTAGTAGATGTTCCCCTTCAAAATGGCCAATTGTTGGCGCCCTTCCCGCTCAATATTTGGGAAGAGGCCCAGGGCCTCTGCCTATAAATAGGACTAGCCACCATAGTATAGAGGCATCTCGAATCGACCCCTCCAAAGGGACAACACCACCACAGGAACAAACCCTCGCGAGGCTGTTCTTCCCTTGTATTGTTCACCAGCCCCAGAGGCAATCCACCACACCACACACTGGAGTAGGGTATTACACCACAATGGTGGCCTGAACTAGTATAAATCTTGTGTCCTTTGTGTTGTTCTTCGTGTAGTTTAGATCCTAGCGAGGCGGTGAGACATGGGTAGGCTGGGGGTGTGATCTCCGCGTGCACCCCAGTGTTCGAACCTCAAGGGTCTGCCGGAACCCGAAATCCGACACCCTTGCACTTCACGTCCTTGGCCTTGGCCTTCTTGTCTTCTGGGTCCGCGTCAGGGAGCTCGAGGAGGGAGAGGCGTCCCTTGATAATCCCCAAATGCAGGGAATCATCGTAGCAATTCCCAAAGGTGGAAGTGATAAGTATGGAGTGTCGAACCCACAAGGAGCTAAAGGTAAGATCAATATTCTCTCAAGTCCTATCTGCCACTGATACGACTCTACGTACACCGAATGTTTGCTTCCAAGTAGAAACGAGAATTAAAACTATGTTGTGGGTATGAAGAGGATAACTTTGCATGACATCGGAGAGCTAAAATATGAAAGTAGGTGATGTTATCATAAAGTTAGAATATATTACTAAATATTATAAATAGCGAGTGTGGAATAATGATGGGTCGGTGTGCAGAATTATCCTAGGCAATTGTTAACAAGACCAGTAATCACTTTTGCAATTTCATATGAGGGAGAGGCATAAGCTAACATACTTTCTCTTCTTGGATCATATGCACTTATGATTGGAACTCTAGCAAGCATCCACAAACACTAAAGATCATTAAGGTAAAACCCAACCATAGCATTAACATATCAAGTCCCCTTTATCCCATACGCAACAACCCCTTTACTTGGGTTTATGCTTCTATCACTCAAGCAACCCACTATGAGCGAATCATGAACATATTGCAACACCCTACAGTGGGATTCCCCTCACGCTTGCGTGACATGGAGGGCACAATAGGACAACACAAAAATATAACATACAACTCATACCAATCTAGATCATCAATCAGCCCAAAGACAAAGGATATCTACTGAAAACATCATAGGATGGCAACACATCATTGGATCATAATATGTGGCATAAAACACCATGTTCAAGTAGGAATTACAGTGGAGTGCGGGAGAGTGGACCGCGTAAAAGAGATAAGGATGGTGATGTTGATGAAAACGATCACCGCGGTGATGATTCTCCTCCCGTTGGCACTCTGGCGCCACCGAGAGAGAGAGAGGAGGAGAGGTTCTCCCCCTTGTGCTTCCTCCTCCATGGCCTCCCCCCTGGATGGGGAGAGGTTCTCCCTCTAGTCCTTGGCCTCCATGGCGATGATGGCCCCTCCGAGATCCTCCCCCATGGCCTCCGGTCATGATGCCCCCCTCCGGCAGGGTGCGAGAGAGGTCCTAGATTGATTTCTCATGGCTACAGAGGCTTGCGGAGGTAGAACTTCCAATCTCCCTTATGTTCTGGGGTTTTCTCGATTTATAGGAGGGGTTGGCATTGATTTCACGTCAAGGCACTACAAAAAAATACACTTCCGTGATGATACGCGTTTGTCACAATAGGTCATGTTTTCTGTCATGCATGTACATCCATGACGATTTTATGACAGAATCAAGATAGTCATACCTATGCTGTCGTAGAAGTGTTCCATGACATCACCAAAATTATCATCACGGAAGTGTCCACTTCCATGATGATAAATTGTGCGTCATAGAAGTGCTTTCGTCAAGGGTAACCGACACGTGGCATCCACCATAATGGAACGCCGTTAAGCTATCGGGTCCGGTTTTGGATCCGATAACCCATTAACAGCCCCGACCAATGGGGATTTTCCATGTGTAAAATCATCATTGGCTGGAGGAAACATGTGTCGGCTCACCGTTGGGACAGATGTCATCAACTCATTAGATCGAAGGCGCTTATGATACGCCGACATGTGGCACGGCCCAACAGAGGCCCATTCCTGTGAAAAGGTCGGCCCGTTTGACTTCGTCAAAAGGTGGCGGGCTAGCCCTCGCAAAGCCTGTTAACGGCATGTTCGCATATAGCCCATTTACAACCCACTAACCCAGGGCTCGTTACGATCTATCCGAATTAGGCCCAATAGTATCATCTGGGCCGTCCAATATGATTCCAGCCCGTTTTAACTTCTGGCCCATGTATGCGGGCCCATGACGTCTTTCGGCCCATATGAGGCCCTTTGTAACTCTTGGCCCATTAACGGCCCATGGTGAAACTGGCCCGTAATGAACAATGTATCACTTTATACCCATTAATGGACCATTATTCCATTGGTCCGTTTCCAGCCCACATTATCTTTCGGCCTTCTCAGGGACCATTTATTCTTGGGCTCATTTCCAGCATTCGGTTACTTACAGCCCGTTACTGTAATTTTCTGCTTGTGGGCCAAATTTAGCCTGTGGTTACAGTCGGCTCATTTGTGGCCCGTTAATACGTTGGGCCCTTTTCATAGCGTCGCCAAATACGCCCGATTAACGACGTCCCGTTATGGTCGGCCCATGAACGAATGATTCCAAATCTAGCCCGTTTACGGCCAGAATGCAGTCTGTTATTGGCCAATGTTTGGCCAATCAATCATATGGCCCGTAGAAGGCCCATTGATGATACGGCCCGTAGAAGGCCCATTGTGTCTACGACCCGTAGAAGGCCCATTGTTTCTACGCCCCGTAGAAGGCCCATTGTTTCTACGACCCGTAGAAGGCCCATGGCCCAGTGTCACTATAGTAAATATGTAGCCCATCGTTATTGTGGCCTAGTTTTAAAAAATAGGTTATTGCGGCCACTAGCAAACTGCAGAAAAAGAACTGGACTCACTACAAGCAAACAAATAAACAAGACAACAAGGAAATAAATAAGCAAGCAACTTACGCTAGGCTATCACGGCTATTACACATATTACATCCACTGGGCATCAAAGTTCGCCACCAGTGCAAATATAGGGAACAAAGCAGCATATCATATACACTGGTTATCAAAGTTGGTGACCAACGCAAATAAACGCCGCAACAAAAGAAGTCCAGAGCTGAAACCACTTTAGAAGATCTCAAGAAACAATATCCTGGGTACCCATAATGCTGGCAAGATGCTTAGCAAGCTTATTAATTTCTCTTGTTTGGTGCTTAAATCCTCTAGCGTTTGCTATTGCAGTAGAAAGTATGCATCTGAATTTTGCAGGGACTTCCTCAGTCCTTCAGCTTCCCATCGCAGCACATCTGATTGATGTCTTTCAACTTGAAGTTGAGACTCAAGAAGACGACTGATTCAGGCAGCAAGTTCAAAGAGCTTGTGCAAACAGTAGTTGTCAGTAACTCGTACACTACGTCAAGACATGACTTTTGGGTTCTCTCATTGTCGTCAAGATAGTTTTTATCAGCTTTCTTGGAGACCAACAGGGATGTCTCACTATCTTGAACCTTATCTGCATTACTTCCTTTACCATTGCATAACGGGGTGTCGTTCTCCGATATTTTGTCCGCATTCTAAAAGAGAAACAAGCAGACACATCATAGGTTTACCATGTTGTATATGAAACTCATTTTGGTAAATCAGTTCAGTAGTAAAGTGGACAGGATAATAGCAGGAAACTAACATATATCTATGTACCATGGTCACTTTATGGTCTACATCATTCTAGTTTTTGTTGCCAAATCAAGATAGAGACACATTTCAAATAATATTTGTTCAAGACAAAGCAGAATAGACAGAATATAAGTGTGGGAAACTATAGAGCAATAACAACACTTGTAATGTGCATGACATGAGAACATAACTGTTGATTCAATTGAAACTAAAATGAACATAGAGGAAGTTACAACAGCAAACTAGTTAAAGAAACAGGTTTAAAACATACCTGTTGCGTCATTAGAGTTTCAATTCCATCCTTCAAATTTGAAAATAGTTGGTATGAGTAAACACAATGATGCAGGAGCAAAGGAGTATGAACCATAGCTACAGAACCTGACCTGAGAACAAATCTTCTTCTCCTTTAAGCATTGAGTTGGGATTCATAGTGGTGGTCCTCGTGCTTTGGGAACTACAGCTCCCTTACTAACTGCTCGTGTTTGGGTGCTCTGTGTTGGAGACGGTGCTGTGTCAACTGGAACTGGGTTACTATCTGCCGGGGTTGGGGTTAGAAGGGGTGTAGCTGGCTCTCTGTCCAACTGGGTAGGGGTACAATCTGCGAGAGTCTGGGTTATGTGTGGTGGGGCTGGTTCTTGGGCAAGTACAACCGTGGTTCTATCTGCATCAACTGGTAGAACTATATTTTCTAAAGACAGTGTTGTTACTCCCTTAGATACTACAACCACCCTCTCCAATTCAAATGGCTGATAAACAAGAAAAGTAATTGAAAGTATAGACATCGTATGATAGACAGGTGCAATGGATAGTGGGGAATAAAAGAGTGCATGAAATAATTCACATTTATGTTGTCTAAGCAAACAGGATAGCATGACGCAATTTCACATATATAATGGCTAACTAAATAGGATATGATGACACAATTTCACATTATGATGCCTAACTAAAAAGATGGAAAGACATAGTTCAAAATATGATGACTATGTAAACAGGATGACATGATATATAATGTGTTTATTAAATAGGTTGGCATGCCATAATTCACATACATGCCGCCTATGGAAACATGATAGCATGATATAATTCATGGATAAAATGACATAATTCAAAATATGATGATTGTAAACACTAAACATGATGAGATGATATAACTATATGATGTCTTTATTAAATAATTCAGATAGATGTTGTGTATGTAAACATGATGGCATGATATAATTCAAATATATGATTTATATAGTAAGCAAGTAAGCAGATGGCAATCCATATATGATGTAAAAACTAAGCAATGCAAGACAACATGCATGACATGGGTAATATAACCCTGCCAAGTTTGAGCATAGACCTCAGGGGGGAAATAGGACTTGTCATCAGTCTCTGAATCCTCCTCTAAGGAGCTCTTTGTAACCAGCAAGATGTCTGCTTCAGCAGGTAGCATTGTCTGCTCTGAATACCTTGTTTTCACTCCAGATACTTCCATCACTGCTTCAAATGGCTGATGCACAGGAAGAGTAGTTGAATATACAAACGTTGTCGATAAATGGAATACGTAATACAAAAAAATGATAGCATGATATAATTCACATACATGATGATGGGCTAAACAGCATGTCATTGCATAATTCACATATATAATGCCTTTGCAACAAGATATCATTGCAAATTCACATATATAATGTCTTGTAACAAGATGGCAATGAATAATTCACATATATGGTAATTAGACACTAAACAGGTGGCATTCACACAAAGCATCACTACTAGGGAAAAGCCTAGCAGCAGCGCGGGTTTTGGGCCTATTAGTAGCGCAGGGGCTGGCGCTACTAATAAGGCGCTACATCTAACGTATAGCAGTAGCGCGGGTGCCACTTGCGCTACTACTACGTCCGTTGGTAGTAGCGTGGGTAAAAACCCGCGCTATAATCTCTGATTTTTTTTGAATTTTTTCGAAAAAAAATTCAATTTTCCCCCCTAATTTTCAAATTTCTGAATTATTTTAACCTCAAATCTCTAATCACCCCTCATCGCTGCTCAATTTAATCTCTAATCTCTAATCACCCCTCATCATTCCAAATCATCTAACTTCCCAGACGGTCACCCATCCTCTCACTACTCCAGCCTGAGCATGCTTAACTTCCGGGTTCTATTCTCCCTTGTTTCCAAGTCTGCACTTGTTGTTTTCCTAACAATAGTAAGATGTCAATCCTATTAACCTCGGGAATTTAGCTTGAGCATGAAGTCACACATATCACTGTTTGAGTTTGAAACTATTGTTCTAAAAAATTAGTAACACTAATATTTCTTGAATAATTAGTTTGACCATTGTTTGACCACAGTTTGACCATAGTTTGACCAGATTTTACCAAAATTCAAAAAACTGAAATAATTATTTAGTAACACTAATATTCTTGAATAATTAGTTTGACCATAGTTTGACCAGATTTAACAAAAAAAAACTGAAATTTGATGAATTTTTTTGCCTCCAGATCTTAAAAGCCCCGTAACTTTTTTCTGTTAGGTTTTTGAGGATTTTGAAAATGTTTAACGGGGTTCCCCCCGTTAAATTTGGATGTAACTTTTCGAGTAGATGATTTTTCATATAAAACACTTTTTCATCCGAGTTAGTATGCCCATTTTTACAAATTCTCGAGAGATTTTGCAAATAAAATCGAAATTCATATTTGCAAATTATCCCAATAACTAGACCACATATCACATGGGAAACTTATTTTGTTTCATTTTTTGACATTTTCATCATTTTCTTTTATTTTTTTTAAAACTGAAAAGGCGATCCACAGGGGGGTGGGGGGTGGGGTAAAGTTTGAAAATGGGATCTTTAGTACCGGTTGGTGGCTCAAACCGGGACTAAAGGTCCAACCTTTAGTACTAATATTTAGTAAAACTAATATTCTTGAATAATTATTTAGTAACACTAATACTTCTTGAATAAGTAGTTTCACCACAGTTTGACCAGATTTGACCAAAATTGAAAAAAAAAACTGAAATCATATGCAAAAGTTATATTATACGTTTTTTGAAGTTTCCTTGTAGAATAACTTTCTTCCATAGGCCGCCAAATTTGACCAGATTGACCAGATTTGACCATCTTGAATAACTTTTTTTCCTTTTAGAATTTGAGGATTCTAAAAATTTGCAAACAAGCCATAGGCCGCCAAAATCGGATGCGGATTTTCGTGCTGAACATTTTGATATATTATACATTTTTTGTGACATCGTATGCAAAAGTTATAGCCGTTTTACATTTTCCCTACACTTTTTGCAAAACATGTCGTAGTACATGTAGTAACATAACTACATATCGAAGGATTTTAAGTTTTGAAGTTTTTATCATTTTCTTTTGCTTTTTACAAAACAGAAAAGGCGATCCAACGGGGGTAGAGTTTAAAAAACCCAGTATTTAGTAGTAGTGCGGGTTTTTACCCCTCGTTGCTACTATGGCATGTCCTCGAGGGGCACGGTTGAGACCGATTAGTAGTAGCGAGGGGTAAAAACCCGCGCTACTACTATGGCATGGTCCAGGGGAACAGTGGAGACCACTTAGTAGTAGCAAGGGTTAAAAACCAACGCTACTGCTATCAACTTAGTAGTAGCGAGGGTTAAAAACCCGCGCTACTACTATGGCATGTCCCGGGGGGCACGGTAGAGACCGCTTAGTAGTAGCGAGGGTTAAAAGCCCGCGCTACTGCTATCAACTTAGTAGTAGGGAGGTTTAAAAACCTGCGCTACTAGTAAGTAGCAGTAGCGAGGGTTTTTAACCCTCGCTACTAGTAACTTTCTGTGTATAAGCTTTTCCCTAGTAGTGCATGTCTAAACTAATCAAATGATATCGCAATGCAAGACACCTTACTCACGATATGAGCAACATAACCCTGCCAAGTTAGAGCATACACCTCGGGGGGGGGGGGGAATAGGACTGGTCATCTGTCTCTGAATCCTCCTCTGATGAGCTGTCCATAACCAGTGAGATATGCGCTTCGTCAGATAGCATAGTCTGCTCTGAAGACCTTGTTTTCACTCCAGAATTTTCCATCACCGTGTCAAATGGCTGATGCACACGAAGAGTAGTTGAATGTACTAACATTGTTGAAAAATGTAATACGTAACGAAAAAAAGGATGGCCTGATATAATTCACATATAAGATGACTGGCTAAGCAGGATGGTATTGCAAAATTCACATATATGATGCCTGGCTAAACAAGATGGCGTTGCATAACTCACATAAAAGATGAATAAACTAAACAGATGGCATTCACACAAAGGATGTCTAAACTAAGCAGATGACATATTTGATGTATAAAGTAAGCAATGCAAGGCACCATATGTATGATATAACCAACATCTAGCATGCCAAGTTAGAGCAAAGACCTCAGGGTGTAAATAGGAGTGGTCTTCTCCTTTTGAATCCCCCTCAGAACAGATATCTTCCTCTCGATTACAATCTGAAATGGGTGGAGGGGGGGGGGCTGCCTTAGCGCCTACCATGGAGGGACGTCTGCATGAAATTTTATTGCCACACAAGGCTCGTCTCTTTTGCTGCACATGTTCAGTTCCATTGTTTACAATAACTGACATGCATAGGATTAATACATAGTGAGATTATGTAAGGAGTACATGCAGAAATCCAGAGTGATGGTAGCATCCTGTGGATAGACCCAAAACCTAATAACAGGCAGATAATGGCTTCAGTAAAAAAATATAGATAATGGCTTCTTTACAGTTTGTTTCCCACCCAACATGAAACTCATAGTAGACACCAGAGATTAACCAGATAGTAGATAGATACTATTGATTGCGACCCCGATATGTACCCCACAACCATTTAAAAACTCAAGTTTGACCATTAGTTTGGAGCTGACTCAGAGTCTAATCGGTGAACAGGACAATAAAGTAGCATGTAATATTAAGCGATGCATAACGTAAGCAAACACGAAAGAGTGCGACCTCTCTTGAGGACCCATGTAGTCCTCGAGGTCATCTGCTCGGTTGATGATGGTAATGCAGTTTTCATGGCTGCCGGTGGCAGGGAAGAAGATCTGAGGCGGCGAAAGACAGTCTGGATGCTAGATCCCTGCTGTGCTGGACCCTTCTGTCATTGGAGCAGCTGAGCTGGGGTGGACGACCGTGCAGCAGGAGCGGGACAAACCACACAAGGTTTTCTTTGACAACTATATGTAAGAGAAGTAATTCTATAAGGGCTCATTTGAATTGGAGGATTCAAACAACACAGGGATAGGGAATACACAGTAATAGGATAGGAATGCACGTGCAAAACAGAGAATTTAAAAACACAGGATTTCTGCCAATCTGGGTGTTTGGTTCAAAAGAATTGGAAGATCACATGATGCAAAGAAGCATGGTGAGATTAAGTCAAACCCCAAGAAAATGTACGGTTATAATGCTATTATGCTACTATCTCTTAGTCTTGTGCTTCATGAATAGGAATTTGAAAAGGAGGACAAGTGGATATTAAAATTCCTACGGTTTTTCTTTCAAGCAGACACTAAAGGAACAAATCCTACAGTTTTCCTTTGCTCCATTCCTTTGAACCAATGCATGAATAGTAGTACCATAGTAAACTTTCCAATTCCTATGTTTTTCCTTCACTTTTCCTTTTGAGCACTGGCGATTCTAGTAGGCAGGCTTGAGCAAGCAAAAGCCTACACTCAAAAAATGTTTTTGTGCTACTTCTACTACTTTGGACCCAGGCCACTGCCCTACTAGCTCAACTCCCAGGCCCATCGACAAATGCACAACTCAAACACGCAGAGATAAATAATGATGGCGTTCAAGAGAGTCCATCACGGATAGCTAAGTTTCCTGGTACCTCACTGCTTGTCATATAGTAGGAGAAACTAATCGTATTTCATGTTACTGCGTGTGCTGAGTGGACAATATATATAACATGTAGAGTAAAAAAGAGATGCAACAAGTGTACAACCTCTTTGGCAAAGCCATGTCGATCTCAGCGTGATTGGGTTGGTCGGTGAGGATGATCCGGCTAACTTGGCTGTCGGAGGAGGTGATGGAGCCGGGGTACTGCTCCGCTGTGATGGAGGGTTTCGTCGTTGGAGCAGCTCGAGTGAGTTGTACGACATCGAGGCTGAAGCAAGATAGGAGAGACAACATTAACCTGGGTGGGATTCTAATAGCATCTCCAATAGATGACGTAAAATACATAACCACAAAGTTCTAGATGTAAAATACATCAGCCGCTCATCTCTGAACTTAACTGTCGAAACTGAATTTAACTGTCGAAACTGAATTTAACTATCGAAACTGAATTTTGCTGTCGAAACTGAATTTTACTGTTGAAAGTGAACGCACTAGAGGTGAGGCTACACGTCAGTCGACTGACTTTTTTTATCTCTGGTCAGTCGATTTTCCAGCCATTGGATACGAATCAAGGGCCCGTAGTTCATCTTCAACCTCCACCCCCCTGAGCCGCCAGCCACCACCAGCCAAACAACCGTCCCCCGCTGCCCGTGGCCGGTGGTGCGCCGCCCCGCCCACCCCGAAACCACTCCTCACCGCCGGTCCGCCGTCGCCCCGACCATCCCTCTAGCCCCCCCATGGCGAGCTATTTCTCCGGCGATCCCCACGCCACCGCGCCACCACCGCCGGCGACCACCACCACCACCCTAAACCCGAAGATAGATAGGGGGTACCTCTCCGGCGAGCCCCCTCCCCGCCGCGGCTGGTTCTTTCTTAACTCCGGCGAGCCCCCGTGAAAATCAATTGACCCAAAAGTCGATTCAGTCGATCGAAGTGTAGCTAAATCAGAGCAAAATCGCAAGCAAGAGTAAGAGTGAGAGCAGCAGCGCGAGCAAGAGCAAGAGCAATAGCAAGAGTAGACTAGGCAGGGGACCGAGAGCAAGAGCAGAGCAGCAGCGCGAGCGAGAGTTAAAGTAGCAGCAGCTCCTACTGATGTGGACGTCACCGCCGAGGGAGCGACACCGTGGGGGAAGTGGCCGGCGACGCCGCCATGGATGGAGCCGCACCGTGTCGGCTCGGGACCGAGCGCCGGCAACACCGTTAGTGTACAACCTCTTTGGTGGTGCCGATTAGGCCACAACTTCATCCGAGGAAACGGTGATGATGATGCTCTTTCGGTGGTGCAGGTGAAGACAACAGTGTGGGAATGGAGGTAGCGCAAAAGACGAGGGGAACGTTGGGGCAGCTCCTTGGAGGTGGAGGACGGGGTGGCTGAACCGGCGGGACGACGAGATCGACGACGGTACCAGATGAGGGACGTCGAGGTGTTGCTGTCGACAATGTCATCGGGGAAGAGGCTCTGGCTGGGTGGCGGATGGAGGAGGGTGTGGGGCTTCACGGGTTTTTGCAGCCTCGGTGTACGAATGGGTGGGCGGATGGGATGGGAGTGGGGAACCATGGCTGAGGACGCACTTGTCCAAAATGTGGGGTAAGTTACAAAAGTACGCCCACCAATTTGAGGCGGTTCTATCGGTTCAGGGGTATCACGGGCATTTTGCGTGTCAGAATTTCACTAGAGGTGGGAGTTTTCGCGCGCGTTGTAATTTTGGAATAGCAAGGCACGAGTTGAAATGGAGGGAGTTGTTGGAGCACAACAAGACAAAGATATATCTTAAATATTTCGGGCTAACAAGGTGCGGGTTGAAATTTCCGGACAAGCCAAATCAATTCGCACTTCCGTCGATGAAAAAACAAAAAAAATCAATTCGCAGCATGCAAGAGAGTCTAGTCCTGTGTACTGTACCAAATCAATTCACACTACAAATGTCATTCAAAACTTTGAATTCATGTTATGTTCAATTCAAATATTTTGCTATGTGTGTAATGCATGCAACCTACTACTCAAATGAACGTTTTAGTGCATTCCAAATGTATATACTACCGCTTCAATATGAACTAAATTTGAATTCGTTTCTCTATTTGAATAAGATCTACAATAATGATTGTTGTGAAGTCAAACCATTTGAATTCATTTCTCTATTTTAATAAGATCTACAATCATCATTATTGTCAAGTTAAACCATCGTTTTTGTATTATCTTCACAACACATCACATGATTACTCTCGAGTTAGATATGAACTATGTGTACTATATGAACTCGAACTCGATTTTTTGAATCCACTTTATGTTGATTTCAAATCATAGTACATTTCAAGCTCTAGCTAGATCTTCATAATCTAAACCATGTCTCATATGTATAATGTGTTTATCACATAATCTATGGTGCCCCTCCCCCTATGCCTACACGTATTTAGATGTGAGTTGCAAACACCACACATTACCACAAATTCAAATAAAATGTGAGATTGTTCGATATATAGTATTGTTTAGATTGTTTGATATTTAGTTGTAAGCTGCAAACGCCACACATTATCACAAATTTAAATAAAATGTGAGATTGTTCGATGTATATTATGGTTTATGTCGGTGTTCTGGGAACGGGGGTCCCAAGACTTGCCTGCCTACGGCCCGTGGCGTGGCTCCACCAGTGGCCCAGTACGGTTCGTCTTCATCAACCAACACTCAAGACCCTCGTGAGGGGCCAAGCCTCGTGGGGTGGATGACACAAGGCCTCCTCAGGAGCGGCCTCACCAGGCGGGCTCACGAGGAGGCCAAGAGATCAAGGCGAGGGGTACCTCGCGAGGTTCTCGTGACGCAAGCCATGACAACCAAGGCCAGGCGGGCGCCAGGCGGGCGCCAGCGTTCAAAGTGTCCTCGTTTCCTCTTTGGTGCTAAGGGGGCAAGCGCATGCACGGAGTACCGAGGCTTCAGGCAAAGGTTTCCATATCGGTGCAATGAGACCAAGACCAGCAGGACGGTAGGATGGAGGTCATCGTGGAGCCCAAGACGGCATCACCACCATCGCCTTTGACATGCAAACACCACCTTTAGTCAGGATAGCTTGTACTAGCTGTCCCCTTTCAAATTGGCTGTTGTTGGATCCCTTCCCGCTCAATATTTGGGGAGAGGACCAGGGCCTCTATAAATAGGGCTAGCCACCACAGTAGAAAGGGACTGAAACCTAAACAAGGAGAACACCACAACAGCTCAAGAACACCTCTCCTCAGGGGGCTGTTCTTCCCTTGTACTGTTCATCATCAGCCCAAGAGGCAATCCACCACCACACACAGGAGTAGGGTATTACACCACAACGGTGGCCCGAACCTGTATAAATCTTGTGTCTCTTGTGCTGTGAGTTCACCGATCTAAGCTTAGGGACCGCAGCGAGGCTGAGATCGAGATTCGGTAGGGGGAAATCTTCGTGCGCACCCCAGTGTTCGAACCTCAAGGGTTTTTGCCGGAACCCGAAATCTGACATTTGGCGCGTCAGGTAGGGTGCGCCGGAGCTCTTCCTTCCGTCGAGCCGCACTCCGCCAACACCGTGCTTCGCCCTCATGGCGGACATCGTACTTCCGGCTCCGGTGACCGATGCCAGCGCTGGGGCCGGGGGGCTCCGAGCCTTGGCCCCTGCCTTGTGGCGTGTGTAGTGGCCGCACAAGTTCAAGCCAGAGATGCCGCCGTGCTACGACGGCGCGACGGACCCGGCGGTTTTCCTGCTGGCTTACGAGGAGGCCATCCTCAAGGTTGGGGGTGACGACAAGGTCATGGCCAACTGGCTTCTCATGCCCCTTACTGGCGTCTCACACGCGTGGTTTCTCAACCTGCCGGCTTCTTCTGTGGCCTCCTTGGAGGAGCTACGTGACATCTTCCTCGCCCACTACGCGGCGCCGGCGCCCCGGTCACCGCAGCTCTCCTGGGCGGCTCATAGGCGCCACCCTCAGACCTCCATGCAAAGCCGTTCTTTCGCCGGATCAATGCTGTCCTCCAGCGGCAAGGAGCTCCCCCGGGTTGGGTGGCTCCCAAGGCCGACCTGACCTTCGACTCGGAAGATCACCCCATCACCACCGCCTTCTCGGGTGCGCTCCCGATGCTCTGCACGCCCACCATCTGCCAAGTGGCCATCACCAAAACCCTCATCGACGATGGCGCCGGCCTCAACGTTCTCTCAGTGGAGGCCTTCAGCCTCCTCCATGTACTATTGGAGTGGCTCCGACCCAGCAAGCCCTTCTCAGGCGTCGGAGTTGGTTCCTCCAGTTCCCTAGGGCAGATCCACCTTCCCTTAACCTTTGGCACCCGCGACAACTACCGCACGGAGCTGGTCGACTTCGACGTTGCTCACATCGGCCTCCCGTACAATGCCATCCTCGGATACCCAGCCCTTGCTTAGTTCATGGCAGCAACCCATCCAGCCTACAACCTCATGAAGATGCCTGGGAGCGACGACGTCCTCACCATAGCTGGAGATACCAAGGAGGCTCTTATGGCGCTCAAGCTAGCCCTCAAGTCCGCGGTGGCGGCGCAGCCTGCCAACACAGATGCCTCCAAGGTCAAGGAAGCTGCACTAAACAAAAATAACCAGCTGTTCACTCAGGATAAGGCGGAGACCAAGCAGGTGCTGGTGGAGGAAGATGGGTCCTCGGGAGCCACCTTCACCATAGGTGCCGAGCTAGACCCCGACCAAGAGAAGGCGCTGGTGACATTCTTGCGTGCGAACAAGGAGGTGTTCACGTGGGAACCCAAGCAGCTAGTGGGGGTCCCAAGGGAGGTGATTGAGCATCACCTGAGTGTGTGCCCCAATGTACGGCATGTGAAGCAGAAGGTGAGGTGGCAGTCCATGGAGAAGCAAGCCTTCATTGTCTAAGAAACCCGCAAGCTGGAGGCAGCAAGTGTTATTCCCGAGGTTCGCTACCCCGAATGGCTGGCAAACCCTGTTGTCGTGCCAAAAAAGGGGGAAAGGAGCGCATGTGCGTCGACTTCACTAACCTCAACAAGGCCTTCCCCCAAGATCCGTTCCCGCTTCCCCGCATCGACCAGATCGTCGAATCCACCACCGAGTGCGACCTGCTATGTTTCCTGGATGTGATTTTGGGTTATCACCAGATCAAGATGGCGGTGGAAGACGTGGAGAAGACAGCCTTCCTGACCCCATGTGGGGTATAATGCTACACATGCATGCTGTTCGGGTTGCACAACGCGGGCGCGACCTTCCAACGGCTGATGCACATTGCCTTGGGCTGGCAGCTCGGGCAGAACGCTGAGGCTTACATCGACGACATTGTGGTGAAGTCTCGGGAGGCAAGAACCTTAATCCAGGACTTGGAGGAGACCTTCGCGAGCCTTTGCTAGGTAGACCTGCGACTCAACCCAGAGAAGTGTGTGTTCGGCGTCCCTTCAGGAAAAATACTGGGCTTCCTCGTGTCCCATAGGGGGATCGAGGCCAACCCGGAGAAGGTCAAGGCAATCGAAGACATGAGTCCGCCGCAAACCCTCAGAGAAATGTAGAAGCTCACCGGCCGCGTGACTGCGTTGGGACGCTTCATCTCCAAGCTGGGGGAGCGTGCCCTACCATTCTTCAAGCTGATGAAGAAAAAGAGCCCATTCGAGTGGACACAGGAGGCCGACCAAGAGTTTCAAGACCTCAAGAAGTACCTGACCAGCCCTCTCGTGATGGTGGCGTCGCTAAGGGATTCCTGGATTAGGGGGTATCCGGACAGCCGGACTGTATACATCATCCGGACTATTGAAGCGTGAAGATACAAGACTCAAGACTCCGGCCCGTGTTCGGATGGGACTCTCCTTTGTGTGGAAGGCAAGCTTGGCGATCCGGATATTGTGTTTCCTTCCTTGTAACCGACTCCATGTAAACCCTAGCCCTCTCCGGTGTCTATATAAACCAGAGAGGTTGGTCCTTAGAAGGCCGATCACAATTACAATCATACCATCATAGGCTAGCTCTTAGGGTCTAGCCTCTACGATCTCGTGGTAGATCTACTCTTGTACTACTCATATCTTCAATATTAATCAAGCAGGAAGTAGGGTTTTACCTCCATCGAGAGGGCCCGAACCTGGGTAAATATTGTGTCCCTTGCTTCCTGTTACCATCAGCCTAAGACGCACAGATCGGGACCCCCTACCCGAGATCCGCCAGTCTTGACACCGACAGTTGCGCCCTCTCGAGCCCCTGGTGCTCTACTTTGCCGCCACTCCCTACTCCGCTAGCGCGGCCCTGGTGGCAGTTCGGGAGGAGCGCCAGGCTAAGGTCGCGTCCCGCCCAGCTACGGCCTCAGCCGGGGAGGCACAAGACCAGGAAAGCCTCACGAGGACCACGACAACGGCAGTGGGGGACCAAGCCCAGCAGAAAGATGCCCCTAGTGTTGAAGAAGCCCCACCAAGAAACTAGGCGTTGGGGGCTCCATTATCTCAGGAGGTGCCTCAACCTCCGGAAGATGTAGGCCACGTCAGCGCACCCACCCTCGTCGAGCACCCGGTGTACTTTGTCAGCACGGTGTTGCAGGATGCAAGGGCGTGGTACCCCATGCCTCAGAAGCTCTTACTCGCGCTCTTGGTGGCCTCGCGCAAGCTGCGGCACTACTTTCAAGGTCACCCCATCAAGGTCGTCTCGTCCTACCCGCTGGAAAGGGTACTCCGGAGCCCCAACTCCGCTGGGAGAGTCGCTAAATGGAACATCGAGCTGTAGGCATTTCAGCTAGAGTTCAGCACCACCAGGGTCATCAACGGAGCCGCACTTGCTGATTTCATGGCTGAATGGACGGAAGCACCAGAGCTCAAGATGGGCGAGGATCGGTCTCTCTCCCCAGGAAGTGAGGCACTAGATGGCTGGGTCATGTATTTCAATGGTGCCTTCTCACGGCAGGGCGCGGGGGCTGGCGCAATGCTGATATCACCCACTCAGGACAAGCTCTACTATGCCGTATAGCTCTGTTTCCAGCAGGGCGAGAAGGTCTCCAACAACATAGCAGAATACGAGGGCCTCATAGTAGGCCTAAAAGCTGCAGCAGCACTGGGAATGAAGTGCCTTGTCATCAAGGGTGATTCGCAACTCCTCCTCAACTTCTCCAACAAGGTGTATGAGCCGAAGGACGAGCACATGGAAGCATATCTCGGGGAAGTACGCAAGATGGAGAAGCAATTTTGGAGGCTAGAGTTGCAGCATGTGCCCCGCGGCACCAACCAAGAGGCTGATGACATCGCCAAGAGGGCATCCAAACGGCTGCCTTGGGAGCCTAGCGTTTTTGAGGAATGACTCTTCAAGCCATCGGTGGCACCACCGCTTTTAAGAACGGCACAGCCTCGGGAAGTACTCCCTCAGCCACCTGCCACAGGAGAATCGGCCTATGGCCCGACCTCGGGAGCGCGCCTACTCTTGGCGCTGGAGCCTCAGGAGGGATGCTGGACCAAGGAATTCAAGGAATACCTGATGCAAGGGACACTGCCGGAGAAGGAGGAGGACACAGAGCGCGTGGCCCGGCAGGCCACGGCCTACTACATCCAAGACGGTGAGTTATACCAGAAGCGGTCGAATGACGTTTCTCTGCGATGCATCTCTAGGGAACAGGGGAAAGAGCTGCTGGCCGGCGTACATGGTGGAGATTGCGGACACCACTCATCGTCACGGACCCTCGTCGGCAAGGCATTTCACAATGGGTTCTACTGGCCCACGGCACTCAACGACGCGACCGAGCTGGTGAAGTCCTGCGAAGCCTGCCAATTCCATGCCAAGCAGATCCATCATCCAGCACAGGGCCTGCAGACCATCCCTCTCTTGTGTCCGTTCGCGGTCTGGGGGCTGGATATCTTGGGCCCATTCCCTCGAGTGCCCGGGGGCTACCGCTACCTCGACATCGCCATCGACAAGTTCACCAAGTGGGCGGAGGTGGAAGCCGTCCGGACCATCCCAGCCGGCTCGGCGGTCAAGTTCATCAAGGGCCTCGTGAGCCGGTTCAGGGTCCCTAACCGCATCATCACCGAGAACGGTTCGCAGTTCACTAGCAATCTCTTCCAGACGTATTGTGCTAACCTTGGAACACAGATCTGCTACGCGTCGGTGGTGCACCCCCGGAGCAACGGCCAGGCCGAACGCACCAACGCGGAGGTCCTGAGGGGCCTCAAGACCAGGACCTTCAAGAAGAAGCTGGAGGTCTGCAGCAGGGACTGGCACGACGAACTCCAGTTCGTGTTGTGGTCCATCCGCACCACCGCCACCAAGCCAACAGGTGAGACCTCGTTCTTCCTCGTCTACGAAGCAGAAGCGGTTCTCCCTCACGAGGTCAGGCGTCGCTCTGCAAGGGTCCTGGCGTTTGATGAGGCGCAGCAGGACGCCATGCGGGGGATGGACGTCGTGCTGGGGGAGGAATGCCGCTGTGAAGCCACACTACGGGCGGCAAGATACTAGCAGGCGCTGCGACGGTATCACTTTCGCATCATCCGCCCCAAGACGCTCAAGGTAGATGACCTCGTACTGAGGCGGTTGCTCTCTAGGGAAGGGCTGCATAAGCTCTCACCCATGTGGGATGGCCCGTTCAAGGTTGTCCATGTCTCCAGGCCTGGCGCCGCGTGCCTGGAGACTCAGGATGGGGTACGCATCCCGAACGCCTGGAACATCCAGCACCTCCGGAAGTTCTACCCCTGAAGAAAGGCCCGATGCCTGTGAAGAAGGCCCAGTGCCTATGAAGCTCGCCGCCCGAAGAAAGGCCCGGTGCCTGTGAAGAAGGCCCAATGCCTGTGAAGCTCGCTGCCCGTGAAACTCTCACGTAATAATGAGTGGGGCTGTACATGCCCCAAAGTCTCAGGAGTGCCGCCCTTGGGCCTCGGGGGCTCCCTCCCACGCCTAGTGGCAGCACTTAGCTCCGCCCTGGTGAGAAGACGTCGAAGACTAGACTAGGTGCCGGACGCAGTTTTTCATTTGCTTTCTGCAGTTGGCTCGCTCTTCCTTGTTTGAACCTTGATTAAAGTTGCTTCTGGTGTTCCTTGCTGGTTCAGTTCCGTCGCCTTCTGCCTCTGCTTTCTGTCTTCAGCTCTTTGTTTGACTTGCTCTCTCTCGTAAGCCTCGCGAGGGGGCTGTGCGGGTTCCCTCGTGAGCCCTTTCTCTGCTAATTGTCGCGAGGCATTCTCGTTCGAGTTTGCAGCAGGAGCACCCCTCTCAGTCTATGCCCCTCGGGTACCGCGACACGAAGCGCCGGGCCACGGCCAGCAGCCCTTGCGACCAGGGTTCGGGAAATGATAGTCTCTCAACAAGTTTTTGCAGCTCTTAAGGCACCCAACGAGGCCTGAAGCAGACACCTCGCACGGCGGAAACTACTTCAAACATGCCAAGCTAAGTTGTTCCTACACGGCAACGTACCACAATGACGCCATAACATAGCATAGGAACAATAAATACAACAAGTTAACTAGGAAATCATAGTTTGTTGCATGCCCCCACGGGGCCCCATACTTGTCTCTTTCAATGCAAGAAGGAAGGAAAACAAAACAAAAGCAGCACGCGCCTCGCAGCAGTTCGCGAGGAGGGATCTATGGCGACCTCCTGAGCTCAGCCAGACCCCACCTCGCACTTCACTGAAGTGCGGCGACGGGACGCCCCGCTGCCCGTCCTCAAGGCGGACACGGCGACGTGGCGGTTGATCCTAGCCACCGCTGGAGGAAGAGCTGCCGTAGCTAGACGAGCCGCGGTCGCCGCCGAGAGCAAGTTCACCTTTACCCCCATCACGACCGTCGCCAAGAACGAGCACCTCGTCACCGTCATTGTCTTCAGGGAAGCAGCCAATGCGGCGGACATCCTCTCCGGACACCCTCACGTAGAGGGTCGCGTCGCCATCATACTTGAAGTGGAGGGTGCACCGCCTGCCCAGACCGCACGCGGGGGCAAACGTCTGCCAGCCTCGGGCCAGGGCTGCGTTGCCAGCGACGGAGACCTCCACCACGACCCAGGAGGCCCTGCTGCAGCAGCCGTCCACCTGCAACCAGAGCCCACCTGGGCCAGCAGCCGGCAACTGGCCGACGAATAAGCGCGGGAGCTGAAGCCAATTGCCGGCCGGGTTATCCGACCACACGACGTACTCCGGCAGCACCTCCGCTGAGTGGAAGCACTGCCGGGGAGGCCGCGCGGCCACATCACGTCTCCTTCCACCAACCGGGCTGCCTCGACATGGGCGGCCCCCACCACGTGAAGGGCCACCGTCGTGGCCGCAGAGAGCCATGACAGGGGTCGTGGCATGCTTGCGAGGTCGAGCGCGTCCGCGCTTGGGCGGAGGAGAGCCAGGCCCTTCCTAGCGAGCCTTCCCCTTCTCCGCGGCTGAAAACCTCTTCACATGTGCCATGGGGGATGCTACAAGCAACAGGAGCGGGGGAGGAGAAGCAAACGGAATGGGAAGAGATGGGCGACGGGGGCTCACGCCCTCCTCATTTATAGCCCAAGGGAGTCCAACCGTCGACCTCCATGACCACAGGTAATGATGACCCTTTTTGCATGCAGCAGGGACTCGTCAAGTCAGGCAGTTGCCGAGGCAGCATGGGGAAGCGGAGACACCCACGTCCAATCAGTCGCCACGCGTCAACCAAGGCTGCAGGCTGTTGGGGCCCACGATGCACCGCACTTGCCCTTTGGCTTCGCCGCTAAGCCAAGTCCGAGCGCGCCTTGGGCCCGGGGGCTACTGTCAGCATTCTGGGAATGGGGGTCCCAGACTTGCCTGCCTGTGGCCCGCAGCATGGCTCCACCAGTGTCCTAGTACGGCTCGTCTTCATCAACCAACGCTCAAGACCCTCGCGAGGGGCCAAGCCTCGCGAGGCGGACGACACAAGGCCTCCTCAGGGGCGGCCTCACCAGGCGGGCTCACGAGGAGGTGAAGAGATAAAGGCGAGGGGTACCTCGTGAGGTTCTCGTGACGCAAGCCGTGACCACCAAGGCCAGGTGGGCGCCAGCGTGCAGTGTCCTCGTTTCCCCTTTGGTGCTAAGGCGGCAAGCACAGGCGCGGAGTACCGAGGCATCAGGCAAAGGTTTCCATATCGGTGCAACGAGACCAAGACCAGCAGGATGGTAGGATGGAGGTCATCGTGGAGCCCAATACAGCGTCACCACTAGCGCCTTTGACAAACGAAGACCACCTTTAGTCAAGATAGCTTGTACTAGCTGCCCCCTTTCAAATTGGCCGTTGTTGGGTCCCTTCCCGCTCAATATTTGGGGAGAGGACCAGGGCCTCTATAAATAGGGCTAGCCACCACAGTAGAAAGGGACCGAAACCTGAACAAGGAGAACACCACACCAGCTCAAGAACACCTCTCCTCAGGTGGCTGTTCTTCCCTTGTACTGTTCATCATCAGCCCAAGAGGCAATCCACCACCACACACAGGAGTAGGGTATTACACCACAATGATGGCCCGAACCTGTATAAATCTTCTGTCTCTTGTGCTGTGAGTTCACCGATCTAAGCTTAGGGATCTCGGCGAGAGCGAGATTCGATAGGGGGAAATCTTCGTGCGCACCCTAGTGTTCGAACCTCAAGGGTTTTTGCCGGAACCCAAATTCCGACAGTTTAGATTGTTCGACATTTAGCTGTGGGTTGCAAACGCCATGCATTATCACATTATGGTATAACATGCTCAAAACCACATCACGCGTATCACCGCTATATTCATGCATGCATATGTTTATAACACTATGATCTCCTATTCAAATATATGAATCCACTTTCATGTCAAATTATGATCTTTGTTAGTCTTTTACACCCACACAATCCTCTAACCTTTGTAGCTAGCACTAACTTTCTCTCGTGCATGCACACGCCCTCCTCGCCCTCCCCTCCCTCAGCATTCTATCGATCACGCACATTCATTTTTTTTCTTTAGGTCGTTCTCCCACAGTCTCCACCACTCCTTTTCGACACATACCGACCGATAAACCTCTCCGGCAATGTCTGCCTACAACATGCACACGCACCTTCCATCTCCTCCTTTCCGTGTCCATGCCTCGTGTCTCTCATACGGCCCCACGCACGTGTAATCTCTCACCCCTATTTTCATCGATCTCACAACCGCGCACTCCTCCCCCTATCTAGCTAGTAGTTCGGCCTCTCGCACCACCTCCTTGCTCCATTCTCTCTGTCTATCCGTATCGCTGGGCCTTATTTGCCTCTAACAAATGGATGTACACCGACCGATCTCCCGCTATACATATAGCTAGCTAGGTCCTTATAACTCGTTTTTCCCACGTGTTGATCGATCTACCTCATTAGTTATGTCTCTCCCTTCCTCCGACAAACAACAATTGATCTACCGATCTAGTTAGGTTTGCTTACTAAACACATGGTTCCCCTTCATCATCCATGCATGCGTCCCAACAGATCTATCACGCACAGGAACACACAGAAACACATCCCCACTCTTATTGATAATATTGCAGTTCTACCCTCAGTTTGTCTAGTAGGCCTCTCCCACCATCTTTGAGAAGCAACTCCATCACCCATCCAGCACTCTACCCCTCTCCCTCCCTCTCTCTCCTCTCTCTCTCTCTATCTATCTCTATCTCTCTCTATCCCATCCTATTTCCCGTCCTTCAGTTATGTATGGATGTCAATCGATCTCCCTCAAGACATAGCCGGGTCTCTCCTTCTCAACGCATATACGATTCGTTCTACCTCTATAGTTAGGCCTCTGCCTCCCCCCACCCCCACACACACAGATACATCGAGCACTCTAGTCATGTCTCCCTACCACACACAAACATGACCTGTGCCCTCTAACGTTCCGGTAGGTCAGTCGCCCTATATCTTTGACTTGCACACACACACAATTTCGATGGTCTCTTCATCGATCTCGCACCCACCCACTTGATCCTCTCTTCGACTCTATCGATATCTATGACCCCTCCCTCTCTTTTACTGGATCGCCCGGCCCTCTATATATGATATGGATAGGCCTCCATTTCACACGCATTGCATGCAAAATTTTGTTTGAGATGTCATCAACACATATTCCCACAAATACATTCATGAAATCACACCCCCAAACAAAAAACACTCACGAACGCACACGCCATCTGTCTAGGTTTGTATCTCTCTCACACACACCCATGTAGGTAGGCGACATGTACGAAGAGAAGAGGTGCACGCACGGCGCATGTACTCCCGTCTCTTTCCCAACCACACCCGCGCGGGTACATGATGGAGCTCATTTCTGTATGACAAGGCAGCCCACATGGTAATTTGACACGTGTACTGGTTGTCCACTTGATGGAGGGAGGATCGTCTACCATGGGTAAACAAAAAAATTGTGACTTGACGCGTTATGTTAAAAAAGATGCAAACCATGTGGGGCCTACCTTAGAGGCAAGGCTCTATACACTGGAGTACTTTTGATGTGTCCCGTCAACTCATAGAACGAGGAGAAGCTTGCTTAGTACGCCGTCTCCCCTGCCCACGGGCGCGGTGGCTCGCAGGATGGGGTGAAGCTTGCTTACTAGTACTATACACCTTACGCCCGCTCCCTCGCCCACGCGCGCGGTGGCTCGCAGGACAAGGAGAAAATTTTACTACTCCCTCCGTTTACTCCTCGTCCCTACCTTGGTTAGAGAGATTATCATATTGTTTGGAATATAGTATGTCCTTTAGTAGATTTCAATATGAACTACTAGTACATACTCCAAACACTGATGTATATAGACGTATTTTAGAGTGTAGATTCACTCATTTTTCTCCGTATGTAGTCCATATTGAAAGGGACAAAATAGTATGCACTCTCCCTCGCCCCTCGACCCTCGCCCACATGGTGGACGTGCAGCAATTCATTTGGTCTCATATAGCCAGAACGATATATACTGCAGTACCATTATTGCTCGACTTCCCAAAGAGGCGAAGAGCCAATCGCGAGGTTAATATTTTGGAGATGCCAAGCGCAAGGTTTATAGGAGAATGAGTAGTAGATGCCACGTCATTTATAAATAAAGTTTTTTTCTTCAGTGGAACATACGCAATATAAATAGGTTCATATGGAGAGAAAAGGAAACCGCTCCACTATATACATAGTCAGGAAGAGCCTACACAGTTGCTTTCTGGGGTTGCTCTCTTCACACTCTCGCACAAAACAACTGTGGCCACATCTCTAACATCTTGGTGGATCATGTCCGCCAGGGGAAGGGGTGGATGCTTAGTGTAGACGCGGTCGCCGTCGCCGACGGTGAAAACCCACTGTTGGCACGTCCGGATCAGGGGTCCCCGTTGTTCTCTCTCACAAAGCCAGTGAGGTTTCCTTCGTCCCTTGCTCACTGCCGCGACGTGGACAGTTGCCGCTTCCCGGCACCTCCTCTAGGTTGATCTATGTCCCGATATCCCTCAGGTACAACTCCCTTTACAGCCGGCTTGCACCACTGCTCCAGCTGCCCACATCACTCGGTGTGGATATTTCTCTACTTCTTTGCCCCGCACATACCTCTACTAGCTTCTACGTACTGTATTTGTGATGAGTTTATGTCTCATCAACTAGTCCCACTAATCTTATTCTAATCATGCTTCTTCAATTTCTTTGCCACAGGGATGCTCATCTCAATTTTGGTGAAACTGCACAAAATGATCCGATGGTCAAAGGGTTGCAAACTTCATTTCTTGGGAAGCTCCAACGTTGCTAGCAAATTAAAGCCTGGTTAGGGTTTACGGTTCAAGGGCTAGGGACTGCATGGATCATTTTTTCTTTAGCTTTCTCTGTTCCAAAATAAGTGTCAACTTTAGTAGTAGTACAACTTTGTACTAAAGTTTGCATAAAGTTGAGACATTTATTTTGGAATGGAGGGAGTACATATCGGCTATGACCTGTCAATCATTGAGATGCAATAGCATGCATGTTAGTCTCCTTTGTATTTGATGAAATGTTTGTTGAAACAGGCAACCTTGGATGCAAGATACATGAAACAGAAGCTGGAAGCTTCATAGCATTGTACAAATTTATCTCACTGATAAATTACAATACGCACTATACTAGTACTATGTAATCATTGAGCCTGCATGTTTTCAGTTCTCTCGCACTCCTCTGCTGTAAGAATGGAGAAAATTGTAATCTACTAGTACCTCCTTTCACCGAAAGCGTGGGACATCCAACAGTCCTACCACCTCAGTAATAATGACCAATGAGCCGTCAAATCACATAGACCCAATTGTAAATTGGACGGACGAAGCAACCATCACTCTTGAATCCGCTTCTCCCTTCAACGCAGGATCCCGTGAGAGGTCGCGTCCGCTCTGCCTGGGCATGAATGCGGCACCGATTCTTTGGAGCGGTGCTGACCATTTCGGGCGAGAAGCGCGCGCGGGCGATGGATGGGCTTTGGGTGGGCCAAGCTGGTCAGGAGCGGGCGTGGCAGCTGTCCGCCTGTCCCGACCGGACGCCCGGAAACGAGAGGATGCACCAACTCTCGCGGCTAAATCGTACACTACACACCATCTCTCTGTAGGATTAGGTCGATATGTCCCTCTCTCTAACACACACATGCTGCTAAACACACACACACACACGCACAAGCACACACAGGTTCATAGAATAGGAAAATAGTGTGAGTGCGAAGCCACGGGAAGTGAGATACAAATGGAGTATGTACAAGAAGAGAAGAGGTGACGAATATTCCATCAAACCTGGACTGAGGAGTAGTACTCCCTCCGTCTAGGTGTTAAGTCATCTTACGGAAATTAGATATTCCCTAAATGTTTAGGCATCGTCCATTAGCTAGGTAGCATTCCACATCAAATTTTTTGTTTTTATCATTACCTACTCGAGGACGAGCAAGAATTAAGCTTGGGGATGCTTGATACGTCTCCAACGTATCTACAATTTTTGATTGTTCCATGCTATTATATTACCCGTTTTGGATGTTTATGGGCTTTACTCTACACTTTTATATCATTATTGGGACTAACCTACTAACCGGAGGCCCAGCCCGAATTGCTGTATTTTTGCCTATTTCAGTGTTTCGAAGAAAAGGAATATCAAACGGAGTCCAAACGGAATGAAACCTTCAGGAGCGATCTTTTTGGAACAAACGTGATCCAAAGGACTTGGAGTAGAAGTCAAGAAACAAGCGAGGTGACCACGAGGGTGCCCGGCGCACCCCCTATAGGTGGGCGCGCCCCCCACCCTTGTGGGCCCCTTGAGCGTCCACCGACCTACTTCTTCTTCCTATATATATATATCCACGGACCCCAAAAACATCCGAGAGCACCACGAAAAACTATTTCCACCGTCGTAACCTTCTGTATCCGCGAGATCCCATCTTGGAACCTTCGTCGGCGCTCCGCCGGAGGGGGAATCGACCATGGAGGGCCTCTACATCATCTCCAAGGCCCTTCCGATGAGTTGTGAGTAGTTTACCACAGACCTTCGGGTCCATAGTTATTAGCTAGATGGCTTCTTCTCTCTCTTGGAATCTCAATACCAAGTTCTCCTCGATATTCTTGGAGATCTATTCGATGTAACTCTTTTTGTGGTGTGCTTGTCGAGATCCGATGAATTGTGGGTTTATGAACAAGTTTATCTATGGGAAATATTTGAATCTCCTCTGAATTCTTTTATGTGTGATTAAGTTATCTTTGCAAGTCTCTTCGAATTATCAGTTTGGTTTGGCCTACTAGATTGATCTTTCTTGCAATGGAAGAAGTGCTTAGCTTTGGGTTCAATCTTGCGGTATCCTTTCATAGTGACAGCAGGGGCAACAAGGCACGTATTGTATTGTTGCCATCGAGGATAAAAAGATGGGGTTTATATCATATTGCATGAGTTTATCCCTCTACATCAGGTCATCTTTCTTAATGTGTTACTCTGTTCTTTACGAACTTAATACTCTAGATGCATGCTGGATAGCGGTCGATGTGTGGAGTAATAGTAGTAGTTGCAGGCAGGAGTCGGTCTACTTGTCACGGACGTGATGCCTATATACATGATCATGCCTAGATAATATCATAATTATTCGCTTTTCTATCAATTGCTCGATAGTAATTTGTTCACCCACCGTAATACTTATGCTATCTTGAGAGAAGCCACTAGTGAAACCTATGGCCCCCGGGTCTATCTTTTATCATATAAGTTTATCATCTACTTTTATTTGCATCTTTACTTTTCCAATCTATATCATAAAATACCAAAAATATATTTATTTTATCATATTATCTCTATCAGATCTCACTTTCGCGAGTGGCCATGAAGGGATTGACAACCCCTTTATTGCGTTGGTTGCAAGTTCTTGTTTGTTTGTGTAGGTGCGTGGGACTTTTGAGGATCCTCCTACTGGATTGATACCTTGGTTCTCAAAAACTGAGGGAAATACTTACGCTACTTTGCTGCATCACCCTTTCCTCTTCAAGGAAAACCAACGCAAGATCAAGACGTAGCAAGAAGGATTTCTGGCACCGTTGCCGGGGAGGTCTTCGCTCAAGTCAAGACATACCAAGTACCCATCACAAACTCATCTCCCTCGCATTACATTATTTGCCATTTGCCTCTCGTTTTCCTCTCCCCCACTTCACCCTTTCCGTTTTATTCGCCCTCTCTTTCCCAGTCTCCTCTCTCTTTCGCTTGTTTTCTTGTGTGCATGTTTGCCCTTATGGCTTTTCCTAAGAACACCGACCTTCATCTTAGAAGGTTGGAAGAGATTGAATCGAAAATTAGAAGTTTTATGACTTTACAATTTGAGCATAATAGTTTCTTCAGAAAAGAGCTTAAAGAACAAAAAGGTTTTATGGGGTATATGAACAAAGAGCTTGATGATATGTCTAAAGAATTTTATGGTTTGAATTCTCAAATTACTCGTCTTGAAAAATCAATAGCCCAAATTTCTAATAAGACGTCCACCTTGGTCAATAAGATGGCTGCAAAACCAGAAGGGTTAGGGGAAAATAATGATGAAGATCTAAAAGTTATTGATGTGTCCCCTATTAAATCTTTGTTTTGCAATATGATTCTTAATAATGATGGGACTGGAGATGAGTCAACTTTAGTTAAAAGGCGTCCCAATGATTCAGAGTTTTTAGATCTTGATGCTAAATTTGGTAAAAGTGGGATTGGAGAGGTCAAGACTTTAAATAGCATTGAACCCACTATCTTGGATATCAAGGAATTTAATTATGATAATTGTTCTTAGTAGATTGTATTTCCTTGTTGCAATCCGTGTTGAATTCGCCTCATGCTTATAGTCAAAAAAAGCTTTTACCAAACATATTGTTGATGCCTTGATGCAATCTTATGATGAAAAACTTAATTTGGAAGTTTCTATACCTAGAAAACTTTACGATGGGTGGTAACCTACTATAAAGATTAAAATTAAAGATCATGAATGCTATGCTTTATGTGATTTGGGTGCTAGTGTTTCCATGATTCCGAAAACTTTATGTGATATTCTAGGTTTCCATGATCTTGATGATTGTTCTTTAAATTTTCACCTTGCGGATTCCACCATTAAGAAACCTATGGAAAGGATCAATGATGTTCTTATTTTTTAAATAGGAATTATGTGACCTTAGATTTTATCGTTATTGATATAGATTGCAATCTTTCTTGTCCTATTATTCTTGGTAGACCTTTCCTTAGAACGATTGGTGCAATTATTGATATGAAGGAAGAGAGTATTAGATTCCAATTTCCTTTAAGGAAAGGCATGGAACACTTTACAAGAAAGAAAGTTAAATTACCTTATGAATCTATCATGTGAGCTACTTATGAATTGAGTGCCAAAGATGGCACTACTTAGATCTATCCTCGCTTTTATGCCTAGCTTGGGGCGTTAAACAATAACGCTAGTTGGGAGGCAACCCAATTTTATTTTAGTTTTTTGTTTTTTCTTCTGTTTAGTAATAAATATTTCATATACCTTCTGTTCATATGTGTTTTCATGTTTTAACTAGTGTTTGTGCCAAGTAGAACCTATAGGATAACCTATGGTGATAGTAAATTTGATTCTGCTGAAAAACAGAAACTTTGTGCGCATGAAAATAATTTTAGTAATTCACAGAAATGTGATTTTTGCATTGATTCTTTTTTCTGTAGATCAATAGAAAAATTTCCCAAGACTTCCTATTTTGGTAGGATTTTTAGAGTTCCAGAAGTATTCGAGAGTTACAAATTGCTACAGACTGTTCTGTTTTTGACAGATTCCGTTTTTCATGTGTTGTTTGCTTATTTTGATGCATCTATGGATAGTATGTAGGGTATGAACCATAGAGAAGTTGGAATACAGTAGGTTTAACACCAATATAAATAAAGAATGAGTTCATTACAGTACCTTATGTGATGGTTTTTTTCTTTCTTGCACTAACGGAGCTTATGAGCTTTCCTATTGAGTTTTGTGTTGTGAAGTTTTCAAGTTTTGGGTAAAGATTTGATGGAATATGGAATAAGGAGTGTCAAGAGACTAAGCTTGGGGATGCCCATGGCACCCCAAGATATTCAAGGATAACCAAAAGCCTAAGCTTGGGGATGCCCCGGAAGGCATCCCCTCTTTCGTCTTTGCCTATCGGTAACTTTACTTGGAGCTATATTTTTATTCTCCACATGATATGTGTTTTGCTTGGAGCGTCATGTATAATATGAGTCTTTGCTTTTTAGTTTTCCACAATCATCCTTGCTGTACACACCTTTTGGGGAGAATCCCACTTGATTAGAATTTATTAGAATATGCTATGTGCTTCACTTATATCTTTTGAGCTAGATAGTTTTGCTCTATGTGCTTCACTTATATCTTTTAGAGCACGGCGGTGGCTTAATTTTGAAGAAATTGTTGATCTCTCATGCTTCACTTATATTATTATTTTGGGAGTCTTTTACAACAGCATTGTACTTGCTATGGTTATAAATTTGGTCCTAGAATGATGAGCATCCAAGTTGGGTATAATAAAAACTATCATAGAAAGTGCATTAAACACTAGGATCAATTTGATGCTTGATAATTGTTGTGAGATATAAAGGTGGTAATGGTAGAGTCATGCTAGTTGGGAAATTATTAAACTGAGAAATACTTGTGTTGAAGTTGGCAAGTCCCGAAGCATGCACGTATGGTAAAAGTTGTGTGACAAATTTGTTGCATGGGGTGCTCTTTTAATTGTCTTCCTTATGAGTGGAGTTCGGGATCGCGCGATGGTTAACTCCTACTAACCCTTCCCCTAGGAGCATGCGTAGTAGTACTTTGCTTCGAGGGCAAGTAGACTTTTCCAATACGTATATGAGTTCTTTATGACTAATGTGAGTCCATGGACATACGCACACTGACCCTTCCACTTTGCAAGCCTCTATTATGCCGCGCAACCTTCACCGGTATCATGGACCCATTATTACCTTCCTCAAAACAGCCACCATACCTACCTATTATGGCATTTCCATAGCCATTCCGAGATATATTGCCATGCAACTCTCCACCGTTCCGTTTATTATGACACGTTCCATCATTGTCATATTGCTCTTTGCATGATCATGTAGTTGACATCGTATTTGTGGCAAGGCCACCTTCATAATTTTTCATACATGTCACTCTTGATTCATTGCATATCCCGGTACACCGCCGGAGGCATATACATAGAGTCATATTTTGTTCTGAGTATTGAGTTGTAAATCAATAAAAGTGTGATGATCTTCATTATTAGAGCATTGTCCCAAGTGAGGAAAGGATGATGAAGACTATGATTCCCCCACAAGTCGGGATGAGACTTAGGACTTAAAAAGAAAAGAGACCAAAGAACCCACCAAATAAAAAAAAGTGGCCAAAGAGCCCACCAAAAAAATGAGAGAAAAGAGAGAAGGGACAATGCTACTATATCTTTTCCACACTTGTGCTTCAAAATAGCACCATGATCTTCATGATAGAGAGTCTCCTATGTTGTCACTTTCATATACTAGTGAGAATTTTTCATTATAGAACTTGTCTTGTATATTCCAATGATGGGCTTCCTCAAAATGCCCTAGGTCTTCATGAGCAAGCAAGTTGGATGCACACCCACTTAGTTTCTTTTGTTGAGCTTTCATATATTTATAGCTCTAGTGCATCCGTTGCATGGCAATCCCTACTCACTCACATTGATATCTATTAATGGGCATCTTCATAACCCGTTGATATGCCTAGTTGATGTGAGACTATCTTCGCTCTTTTTGTCTTCACAACCACCATATACCACATATAGTGCCATGTCCATGGCTTGCGCTCATGTATTGTGTAAGAGTTGAAAAAGCTGAAGCGCGTTAAAAAGTATGAACCAATTGCTTTGCTGAAACCGGGGTTGTGCATTATGGGAGTATTTTGTGTAATAAAGATGAAGCATGGCCTAACTATATGATTTTGTAGGGATGAGCTTTATTTGGCTATGCTATTTTGATAAGACATGATTATTTGTTAGTATTCTTCAAGTATTACTATTTTTATGTTTTATAAGCTTTTATCTTGAATCATTTGGATCTGAACAATCATGCCACAACAAAGAAAATTACATTGAGAATTATGCTAGGTAGCATTCCACATCAAAAATTCTGTTTTTATCATTTACCTACTCGAGGACGAGCAGGAATTAAGCTTGGGGATGCTTGATACGTCTCCAACGTATCTATAATTTTTGATTGTTCCATGATATTATATTACCTGTTTTGGATATTTATGGGCTTTACTCTACACTTTTATTGTCACACCCTGCATTTTGTAACACTTAATTTGTATTAATAAAGCATGAAAATTTGAGCCAACAAAAACTTTTGCATTATTTGGCTTTTATTTGGAGTTGGTTTTCTCTCAGTGATTTTAAGTGCTCTTTAAAGTCAACACAACTCCACCTTATATACTTCATCTCCTTGTCCCAAACTTCTGCCCAATGATCATGCCATGTGTATAGAGCAATATAGTATTTTCTTACAAAAATAATTTGGCCAAATAGTATTTTCAAAAATTAGTTTTCCAAAAACCCCTAAATTGAGGTTTGCACTGCAAGTACTTGATTTAGGGTATGAAAAGTATTTCAAAAAGTATATTTGAGACCTATTAGATATAGGACTCCCATAGACCACAACAATATAATTTTAAAAGATATTTTTCTATTTTATTTAAAAGCCTTTTCTTAAGGACAGAAATGGTCTTTAATAGGGAATAATTATTTTATTGTTTTAAAAATATTTGACAAAAATCAGGGAAACTCAGTGGACAAATATTTTCCATATATAAGAGTTTCAACATATGGTCATGATCAAAATATTGGACAAAACCTCCCAAAACCATTTCTGCCCATTTCAAGGATTTGAAATATTTCTACAGGAAATATTTTCACAAAATCCAAGAAAAATCCAGCAAGTCACAAATGCATATTGTGATCACCTTGCAATGACTCAAGTCAATTAAAGTCATTTTGGTTCACCAAAATGACCCAAAACCCTCTCTGACCAGAATCATATTTGATCAACTTTGTACTTCCAACTTTCTCTCCTTGACCCCAACTTTGGTGAGCATGTTCATATGACCAAATGAGGCCACTACAGCAAGTGGTGCATCAAGGAGAAGTGATTTGCTCAGCTAGATCTACACAAGTCCATTTCTGCTAATTTTTAGGGTTTACAAAAGTTGCATTGGCAACTTTTCCCAAATGAGCTCCAAATTGGTGGAGGGCCCTAATTATATGTGTTATTTCACCCCGTGGAGTCTCATGGCAATTGGAAATCATTTGCTTGCCAAAACCTTTATCAAACACCTTCTGCCACTTTTCAAAAATCACCATTTTGACCACTAAAACTATTCTCCTTGAGCTCAACTTTTTACCACAGCTCCTCCTAGACCCCTTTACCCTCCAGTAACAATGGCAAGTACACATCTCAATTATTGGATGGGTAAAACCCCACTTTCTCTCTGTAGACAGCCCATTTCTCCCTCTTCCTCACCTCTCTCCTCACCCCAGCGGCCATCCAGAGCATCCAATGCCTCCCCCTACTTCTTTACTCCACCCTTGAGCTACTGGACACGGTTGGCCGCGCCCACAAGGCATAGAAAATGCCATGCCAGCCATTTGGGCGCTCTGGACCACCTCCGACCACCTCGAGCCTCCCCTGTGCACCTGCCGATGTTCCTCGGCGTCCGCAACACGCTACGCGGTCGGCCCCCTCCTCTCTCCTCCTCCCCGCGCCTCCGCGCTAGCAAACACCGGCCGCCCGAGCGCGCCAATGGCGCGGCTCACACGCGCGCGCCTCTGACCTCTCCCCACTCCCTCTCTCTATCTCACCCGACGTAGTCGACGTCCAGGAACACCCCAGACACCACGCCCTCTTCTCCCGAGGCCCATAGCGACGAGCACGAGCCCACCGGTGCACGAGTCCTCGGTGGACTGCCGTTCACCTATTTAAGGGCCTCCCCGAGCCCTACTCTCCTCACCACTCGCTCTCTCACTCCCCTAAATCACCCCCTACACCACTCACCCCTCTCCAGACGAGCCCGAGCTCGAGATCGAGCGAGAGCTCCGCCGCCTCAGGTCACCGTCGATCTCCGGGTACAGGCCCTCTCCGCCACTCCTCTTCCTCGATCTGGAACCTCCATGGCTCACTGACCAATCTCCCTCTTTCCCCGCCTCTTTTGAAGCCGGAAACGGCCGGAGCCACCGCCGCCCGAAGCTCCTCCGCCGTGCCTGCTCGTCGCCGGCGAACCAAGCAACTCCGGTGACGTCCACCACCTCCACCCGAATGGCGACACAACGCTGAGTCCGTCCCTGCCCTTGTCCAAGCTCGCCGTGCCCCGCATCACCGCCGGTGAGCTCGCCGCCCTCTCTGACCCAGGGTTGACGACAACGGCCGTGGGGCCCGTCCGTCAGCCTCACATCCTGACGCCTGGGCCCCGCCCATCAGGTTTGAACCTGGCGCGGGCGCGTGCACCAGTGCGCTGGGCCGCCTCTCTGGCTGGGCCTACTGCCCTGCGGCTGTTCTGGCCTAGCAGGCACAAGGCCCTTTTTCTTTTCTTTTTCTGTCACTTTTCCAAATATTCCACAGGATAAAATATATGTCCAAATAAATTAATTCCAATTCCTAAATTCCTAAAATATTGCAACCTATTTAATGGTGCAACTTTCATTCAAATCCAACAACCTTTTATTCACTGTAAATATTTAAATGTGATTTTTAAGCATTTAAATATACCTTTGTAAATCCATTTCTCCTATTCTGCTACTCCAAATCCAAAACTAGGAAGTTCCCCCTTCTTAGTTTTCACCCTTGTATTTAACAAAAATGAGTTGACATTTTTGTAAGCACTTTGGTTTTTCTGTTTTATTATTGCCTTATTTTTCTCGTTATTATTTTGCGACGATAGATTGCGTTGCTGACGAAGGAGTTCGACCAGAAGACTTTGAAGACCTAGAAGACTTTGTTGAGCCAGGCAAGCAGCCCTTTGACCATGTCTATGAAACCCTTTTTATGCGTGTCATATAGCACCATATTGTTGTTGCAACGGAATCATGATGAGGTGGTATCCACTTTGATGGTTTGCCACCGTACTTCCTCGTTGATACTTGCATTGTGCATAACCCTACCTTCTTATGAGGGTTATCACGGTGGGAGTAGATAGGATGATATAGTAGTGCTACGCAAAAAGGGACGGGAATATGCATGGTGATGGAGACAAAGTATTTTCAAAAGACTTTTCGAAAACCCCATCGGGTGCCACTTATGCCCGGGGGAGATGATGAGTTGGGTAGCCACTTGATGACGAAGTGGTGTACCGAGGCAAGTGTGTGTTGTTTTCAAAACGGATTGGTTTAAGTTGCGACCGTTATTCCAACCGTACATGCGCAACCACTCTACCCTTATATGGGAAAGGGCATTATTGATTACCTAGTCCGATACTAGCTTGGAGCCCGCATTACTAGTGACAGGAGAGTTGTTGGTGCGCTCTCTCGGGACGGGGTCGTGCCAGGTAGGGCGGCCATGACTGTTTTCACAGGGCACCGAATACACTATTGTGTCCGCTCTTGGATGTTACGATCTCGAGTGAGTCTCGTATGATGTACATCGTGAGGATACGGAGCAACGAGTGGACTCCATGTTAGTGTCGTCTAGGGAAAGGTAGTGATCAGGTGCTTACCCCGGGTACTTGATGTATCGCGGGTCGTGGATGACACGGAAGTTCCCCGGATCTTGTGGGTAAAGTGTGCAACCTCTGCAGAGTGTAAAACTATTCGAATAGCCATGTCCATGGTCAAGGACAGTTGGGTAACCGCTCTTGGGCTACGTCCACATGTTTACAAACCAGTGTGTGTGTTTGGATAAGTGGGAAGGTCTACTTGGGTCAAGTCAAAGGACTTGACATGACTGATTTGGGTTGGTGCCCACTCTATTTATGTTGATACCTGTAACCTGTCCTCATGGTTACTTAAATTCTCTTGATGCATGTCTTACAAGTTGATGAATAAGTCATTGCACTCAAAACTAGCTTTCTGCAAAAAATTTACCTATATCATGCACTCTTGTATCTTGAACCAAAACATGGGTTGCTTGCGAGTACATTCAAAGTAATCATTGGCTTGCCACTGGTTATTTAATTGACCAGGCATGGAAGAACCGGAGTTCAAAGAAGAGTTCTTTGGAGACGAACATGCGAACTAGGACGTTTCCCAGTCAGAATGCCTGTAGGGTTAAGGCAGATGGCGTGGGTTCTACTTATCGACGAAGATTTCCGCTGCTTGTGTTTCATTTGATGTTCAGCCCTTAAGGCTTTATCAATGTAAGACCTGACCATAATGGTCATAATTTGTGTAAGACGGTATCTATGGATGTAAGAATCTTGTTATTCAGCTTCTGTGTGTTCAGTGAGCATTGATCTCTGGGATCACTATACATGTGCATTCGGTGATCTTGACTTATGAGTTGGGGTCCCTACAGAGCTGGTATCAGAGCCATCCTGACTGTAGGAAGCCTTAGTTAGCATGGACGTTAGTTAGTTTGAGACCATCTAAACTTCTATTCTTTTCTAAAGCTTACCCAACCCAAGATATATTTCCCTTATTGACCTCTCCCATTAAACCTCTGTAGATGGCTGCCGTACCCGAAGACTTCTTGACCACAGGATTGCCTGTGCTTCTCGAGGATAGCCTCAAGAAGTGCCAGTTTCACCGAGCCCCCATTTTCACCTACCATGAGCATTGGATCAATGACACCAAGACGGAGTATCATGTGGAAGTGATCGTGAAGGCTAATGACTCTCCAACAAGCTGGTTTTTCGAGGGACCCCAGATGGCAACTCTGGTTCTTGCCGTCGAGACGGCAACCCTCAAGGCACTCACCCGCCTCCGAGACCTTCTCCCAGAGATGGCATACGAGTTGGCAACCCACTTCTTGCCTTATCGGAAGGAGGGTGAGGATGAGAGCAGTGCACCAGCTCCACCATTAGAAGAAGGGCTTCCACTCTGATTCTAGACCTACTTCAGCCTTTGTGCCGATAGTTTGGCACAACACTTTGCCTCGGAATCAATGAAGCTCCGAAAGGAACTTCATGAGACCAAGGCACTCCTTCTCCAAGCTCAAGTGAAGACAGATAGGATCAAGAAAGAAGGTGCTCCCCCTAGACAGCCCGCAATCACATATAGAGGCGGAAGACCCCGAAAGGATGGAGAACCACCACGGTAACACCGCACGAGCGCAAGGGATTACCGCAAGCTCTTCACCCCACCAGCAAAGCAACACCGTGTTGAGCTCCTCCACTCCCCCACTCCTTCAAGCAATGAAGGAAGCCACGCTACTAATGATGATGAGGAAGACCCAGAAGAGCCAGACTACACGACCGAGCATTCCACCACTTAGGCATCATTCGCAACTTGGATATGCCTGTTAGTAACCCCTACGGTAGGATAGGCCGTGTACCCCCTATGCGAAGTCGAGTCCTTGTAATGGTTCATATGAAACCATGTAGTGTTGTGTTTGCTTTTGATGTGTTTGATGGACGTCGTGTTTTCCTTCGGGAACTTGTAAGCGACTACATCACCCATTTGGACTTTAATGAATGTGTTTGGCCCTTTTTGGCCCTTGCATGAAACAATTAGTGTCATACCAACCCCCTTACTAGGCGTACCATCTATATTGCCTTCCCCATCTTTCCCCAATCATGAGACCTTGACCACTCCAACAGGATGCCCGTTGTAACACGTACTGGTACCTCTACCCAGCAGCAAGATTCCGGAGGTTCCGTTGAAGCAGGAGTCAGCCAGGACCAAGCCCGAGGACAGACTCCACCCCCACCACCTCCTCGAAGCATGGACATGGCTCAGCTTCTCCAAGCCTTCTGATAGGAACGCCAAGCCAACACTGCAGCCCTCCAGGTGATTGCTCAAGCTGTCCATCGCCAGCCGGCGGGACACGGCAATGGACGTTCCACGTTGGTGGAGTTCAAGAAGCATGCACCACCCACCTTCATCGGGACTGCTAAACCCCTGGATGCAGACGACTGGGTCCGCACCATTGAGGACCTGTTGGAACTAGTCGGCTGCACTGAAGACCTTGAGAGGGTGGCTTATGCTGCCCACTGTCTCGGGGGAACTGCCAGAGCTTGGTGGGATGGATTCAAGGCCATGCATGCTGAGCAAAAGATCACTTGGAATGACTTCAAGGCAGAATTCCGCAAGGCTCACATTCCTTCCGGAATCATGGCCATCAAGAAGCGTGAGTTCCGAGCCCTGAAGCAAGGAAGTAGCACTGTCAAGGAGTACATGCAGAAGTTCAGTGTTCTCTCAAGGTATGCTCCTGAGGATGTCAGCACCGATGCTGCCAAAAAGGAGCGCTTCCTGGAAGGCCTTAACCAGACTCTGTAGTACTTGCTTGTTGTGTGTGACTGCCCGACCTTTCCTGATCTGGTGAACAAGGCACTCATGCTTGAGGACAAGCGACGTGCTTTGTATGATACCCGTAAGCGCAAGATGATCAACAAGGGTAGCTCCAGCAACCAGAAGCCTCGCCCGTGGCAGCCAGCCCCGGTCAAGCCAGCCTATCAGCAGCCAAGAGCTCCTGCACCCCGCACCAACTATCCACCTCAACAGTACGCCAACCTCAGGCCAGCTTACAACAACCCCAATAACAATGCCAGCAAGAGCAGCAACCCCAACCAAGTCACTTGCTTTGGATGTGGTCAGCCAGGACACTACTCCAAGTATTGCCCCAACAAGAAGCTCTACGCCCCGCGCCCCAATGCGCAGAACCCAGGACAAGGCCGTGGAATGCCACCAAGGAACCAAGCTCCCCGCAACCTTCCCAACAACAGCAAGGGTCGTGTGAATCATGTCACTGCAGAAGAAGCCTAGGAAGACCCGGACGTCGTGCTGGGTATGTTCCTTGTCAATTCAGCACCTACAACTGTCTTGTTTGATTCTGGAGCCACGCATTCATTTATCACCCAAAAGTTTGCATTAAAAAGTGGCATGACCCCTACACCCCTGAATAACCATATGGTGGTACAAACCCCCAGAGCAGACATGAGAGCCAAGATAGGATGTAAAGGAGTCGGGATTGTCATTAATGGGGTAGACTTCCTAGCAGACCTTATCATCTTAAGATCGCAAGGCTTGGATGTGATCTTAGGAATGGATTGGCTCATCAAGCACCAAGTCTTATTAGATTGTGCCAACCAGACTGTCACTGTGACCAATGACCAAGGAGTCGAAGTTAAATTTGCCTCCAACCCCTCCTCTGCTCAAGCCAACCAAGTCAACTGTCTGACTGAAGTCGAATTGGAGCAAGTGCCGGTAGTATGCGAATACCCCGATGTCTTCCCTGATGAGCTACCGGGAATGCCTCCTGACCGAGACATTGAGTTCATCATCGAGCTCATGCCCGGAGCAGGACCCATCTATAAGAAGCCTTATAGAATGGGATCGGAAGAGTTAGCAGAATTGAAAAAACAACTGGAAGAGCAGTTGAGGAAGGGATTTATCCTCCCTAGTGCCTCCCCTTGGGGATCACCTGTTCTGTTTGTGGCAAAGAAGGACGGTACCATCCGCTTGTGCATTGACTACCGCTCCCTCAATGAAGTTACAATCAAGAACAAGTATCCACTTCCCAAGATTGAAGATCTGTTTGATCAACTCAATGGGGCCAAGGTGTTCTCCAAGATCGACCTCAGATCTGGGTACTACCAGCTGAAAATCAGACCTCAAGATATTCCGAAGACGGCATTTGTAACCAGATATGGCATGTATGAGTGCACGGTCATGTCCTTTGGATTGACCAATGCCCCAGCTTACTTCATGTATCTCATGAATAAGGTCTTCATGGAATATTTGGACAAGTTTGTCGTTGTCTTCATTGATGACATTCTTGTCTTCTCGAAGACGGAAGAAGAGCACAAGCAACACTTGAGGATGGTCCTAGACAAGCTTCGAGAGCACCAACTATATGCCAAGTTCAGCAAGTGCGAATTTTGGCTGCGTGAAGTTGGATTCTTGGGTCATGTTTTGACCGAAGAAGGATTGTTGGTCGATCCCGCTAAGATTGAAGCCGTGACTGAATGGCAATCCCCAAGCAATGTGAAGGAAGTCAGAAGCTTACTCGGACTCGCAGGATATTACCGCAAGTTCGTTGAAGGATTCTCAAGCATTGCCCGACCCATGACTCAGCTCTTGAAGAAGGACAAGAAGTTTGAATGGACGCCGAAGTGCGAAGAGAGCTTCCAGGAGCTGAAGAAGAGTCTGACCACCGCCCCAGTTCTGGCCACACCAGATATACACAAGGAGTTTGTGATATATTGTGATGCATCAAGAACCGGACTAGGAGGTGTTCTGATGCAAGAAGGCAGAGTCGTAGCTTACCTTTCAAGGCAACTATGGCCTCATGAAGAGAACTATGCTACTCATGATCTTGAGTTAGCAGCAGTTGTTCATGCCCTGAAGACATGGCGACATTACCTCCTAGGGAAGCGGTGTGAGATATACACGGATCACAAAAGTTTGAAGTATATTTTCACTCAGAAGGAATTGAACATGAGGCAGAGAAGGTGGCTAGAGTTGATCAAGGATTATGACCTCAGTGTTCAATACCACCCTGGGAAGGCTAATGTGGTAGCAGATGCATTAAGCAGGAAGGCTTGTTCCTTGAATGCTATGCTTAAGGACAAGCTACCCGCCTTGTATGATGAACTTGAAAGCTTCAGGTTGTAACTGGTTGCATCAGGGTTTTTGGCCAACCTCGAAGTTAGGCCTACCTTGATGGATGAGGTTAAGGAAGCTCAGGAGGGACACAAAAGAATTGAAGGCATCAAGAGGAAAATCAAGGCAGGCAAGGCCCCAGGATTCTCAGAGGATGAGAAAGGAATTGCGTGGTTTGGGAATCGCATTTGCGTGCCCAACAAGGTTGAGCTCAAGAATCTGATCTTGCAAGAAGCTCATGACACCCCGTATTCCATCCATCCTAGAGGAACCAAGATGTATCAAGACCTGAAGGAAAGATTTTGGTGGCATGGGATGAAAAGGGAGATTACCACCTATGTTGCAAATTGTGATGTTTGCCAAAGAGTCAAGGCTGAATATCAGCGACCTGCTGGATTGCTCCAACCACTCAAGGTTCCCAAGTGGAAATGGGATAAAGTCGGAATGGATTTCATCACTGGACTACCTAGGTCAAACAAGGGACATGACTCCATCTGGGTCATAGTCGACCATTTGACCAAAGTAGCCCATTTCATTCCTGTCAAAACGACTTACAAAGGAAACCAGCTTGCCAGCCTCTACATCAATAGAATCGTAAGCCTTCATGGTGTTCCCAAGGAGATTGTGTCAGATCGAGGAACCCAGTTTACCTCAAGGTTCTGGAAGAAGTTCCAAGAAGCCATGGGGACCAAGTTGTCCTTCAGCACTGCTTTCCACCTACAGACCGGAGGTCAGACAGAACGAGTAAATCAGATACTCGAAGACATGCTCCGAGCCTGTGTCTTAGCATATGGAGCTAAGTGGGAAGATTGCCTCCCTTTTGTGGAGTTCTCCTACAACAACATTTATCAGTCAAGCCTTCAGATGGCACCATTTGAGGTGTTATACGGACGGAAGTGCCGCACACCCCTCAGTTGGTCAGAGACCGGAGAAGGACTTGTCTTTGGGCCCGATATCCTTCGTGAAGCAGAAGAGCAAGTCCAGCTTGTCAGAGAGCATTTGAAGACTGCCAAGTCAAGGCAGAAGAGCTACGCTGACTCACGTCGTAAAGATGTAAACTTCCGAGTTGGAGACCATGTCTATCTCCGGGTCACACCTCTCAAGGGAACCCATCGCTTCCATGTCAAAGGAAAGCTCGCCCCAAGATACATCGGCCCCTTCAAGATCACTGACCGACGACGAGAAGTGGCTTACCAGTTGGAACTGCCACCTGAACTATCCGATGTGCACAACGTATTCCACGTGTCACAACTCCGGAAGTGCCTCCAAGTCCCAGACAAGCCTGATCTTTACGAGGACGTCGATCACCAAGCCATTGACCTTCAGCCTGATTTGACCTACCGTGAGCGGCCCATCTGCATTTTGGATGAGGCTGAGCGACACACTCGAAGCCGCACCATAAAGTACTTCAAGGTCCAGTGGAGCAACCACACTGAAGCAGAAGCAACTTGGGAGCGTGAAGACTACCTTAGATCTGAGTTTCCGTATCTCTTTAAAGCCTAGTTTAGGAATCTCGGGGACGAGATTCTTGTAAGGGGGTAGGTCTGTCACACCCTGCATTTTGTAACACTTCATTTGTATTAATAAAGCATGAAAATTTGGGCCAACAAAAACTTTTGCATTATTTGGCTTTTATTTGGAGTTGGTTTTCTCTCAGTGATTTTTAAGTGCTCTTTAAAGTCAACACAACTCCACCTTATATACTTCATCTCCTTGCCCCAAACTTCTGCCCAATGATCATGCCATGTGTATAGAGCAATATAGTATTTTCTTACAAAAATAATTTGGCCAAATAGTATTTTCAAAAATTAGTTTTCCAAAACCCCCTAAATTGAGGTTTGCACTGCAAGTACTTGATTTAGGGTATGAAAAATATTTCAAAATGTATATTTGAGACCTATTAGATATAGGACTCCCATACACCACAAAAATATAATTTTAAAAGCTATTTTCCTACTTTATTTAAAAGCCTTTTCTTAAGGACAGAAATGGTCTTTAATAGGGCAAAAATATTTTATTGTTTTAAAAATATTTTACAAAAATCAGGGAAAGTCAGTGGACAAATATTTTCCATATTTAAGAGTTTCAACATATGGTCATGATCAAAATATTGGACAAAACCTCCCAAAACCATTTTTGCCCATTTCAAAGATTTGAAATATTTCTACAGGAAATATTTTCACAAAAATCCAAGAAAAATCCAGCAAGTCACAAATGCATATTGTGATCACCTTGCAAAGCCTCAAGTCAATTAAGGTCATTTTGGTTCACCAAAATGACCCAAAACCCTCTCTGACCAGAATCATATTTGATCAACTTTGTACTGCCAACTTTCTCTCCTTGACCGCAACTTTGGTGAGCATGTTCACATGACCAAATGAGGCCACTACAGCAAGTGGTGCATCAAGGAGAAGTGATTTGCTCAGCTAGATCTACACAAGTCCATTTCTGCTAATTTTTAGGGTTTACAAAAGTTGCATTGGCAACTTTTCCCAAATGAGCTCCAAATTGGTGGAGGGCCCTAATTATATGTGTTATTTCACCCTGTGGAGTCTCATGGCAATTGGAAATCATTTGCTTGGCAAAACCTTTATCAAACACCTTCTGCCACTTTTCAAAAATCACCATTTTGACCACTAAAACTATTCTCCTTGAGCTCAACTTTTTACCACAGCTCCTCCTAGACCCCTTTACCCTCCAGTAACAATGGCAAGTCCACATCTCAATTATTGGATGGGTAAAACCCCACTTTCTCTCTCTGGACAGCCCATTTCTCCCTCTTCCTCACCTCTCTCCTCACCCCAGCGGCCATCCAGAGCATCCAATGCCTCCCCCTACTTCTTTACTCCACCCTTGAGCTACTGGACACGGTTGGCCGCACCCACAAGGCATAGAAAATGCAATGGGCCATTTGGGTGCTCTGGAGCGCACTACAGTGCGCTCCCGTACTATAGCCGCCCTCTGCCCGACGCCTCCGACCACCTCGGGCCTCCCCCGCTCGCCTGCCGATGCGCCTCGGCGTCCGCAACACGCTACGCGGTCGGCCCCCTCCTCTCTCCTCCTCCCCGCGCCTCCGCGCTAGCAAACACCGGCCGCCCGAGCGCGCCAATGGTGCGGCTCACACGCGCGCGCCTCTGACCTCTCCCCACTCCCTCTCTCTATCTCACCCGACATAGTCGACGTCCAGGAACACCCCAGACACCACGCCCTCTTCTCCCGAGGCCCGTAGCGACGAGCACGAGCCCGCCGGTGCACGAGTCCTCGGTGGACCGCCATTCACCTATTTAAGGGCCTCCCCGAGCCCTACTCTCCTCACCACTCGCTCTCTCACTCCCCTAAATCACCCCCTACACCACTCACCCCTCTCCAGACGAGCCCAAGATTGAGATCGAGCTCGAGCTTTGGCGCCTCGGGTCACCGTGGATCTCCGGGTACAGGCCCTCTCCACCGCTCCTCTTCCTCGATCTGGAACCGCCGCGGCTCACTGACCAATCGCCCTCTTTTCACCGCCTCTTTTGCAGCCGGAAACGGCCGGATCCACCGCCGCCCGAAGCTCCTCCGCCGTCCCTCCTCGTCGCCGGTGAACCAGGCAACTCCGGTGACGTCCACCACCTCCACCCGAACGGCGACACGACGCTGAGTCCGTCCCTGCCCTTGTACAAGCTCGCCGTGCCCCGCATCATCGCCGGTGAGCTCGCCGCCCTCTCTGACCCAGGGTTGACGACGACGGCCGTGGGGCCCGTCCGTCAGCCTCACATCCTGACGCCTGGGCCCCGCCCGTCAGGTTTGAACCTGGCGCGCGCGCGTGCACCAGTGCGCTGGGCCGCCTCTCTGACTGGGCCTACTGCCCTGCGGCTGTTCTGGCCCAGCAGGCACAAGGCCCTTTTTCTTTTCTTTTTCTGTCACTTTTCCAAATATTCCACAGGATAAAATATATGTCCAAACAAATTAATTCAAATTCCTAAATTCCTAAAATATTGCAACCTATTTAACGGTGCAACTTTCATTCAAATCCAACAACCTTTTCTTCACTGTAAATATTTAAATGTGATTTTTAAGCATTTAAATATACCTTTGTAAATCCATTTCTCTTATTCTGCTACTCCAAATCCAAAACTAGGAATTTCCCCCTTCTTAGTTTTCACACTTGTATTTAACAAAAATGAGTTGATATTTTTCTGAGCACTTTGGTTTTTCTGTTTTATTATTGCCTTATTTTTCTCGTTATTATTTTGCGACGATAGATTGCGTTGCTGACGAAGGAGTTAGACCAGAAGACTTTGAAGACCCAGAAGACTTTGTTGAGCCAGGCAAGCAGCCCTTTGACCATGTCTATGAAACCCTTTTTATGCATGTCATATAGCACCATATTGTTGTTGCAATAGAATCATGATGAGGTGGTATCCACTTTGATGGTTTGCCACCGTACTTCCTCGTTGATACTTGCATTGTGCATAACCGTACCTTCTTATGAGGGTTATCACGGTGGGAGTAGATAGGATGCTAAAGTAGCGCTACGCAAAAAGGGACGGGAATATGCATGGTGATGGAGACAAAGTATTTTCAAAAGACTTTTCGAAAACCCCATCGGGTGCCACTTATGCCCGGGGGAGATGATGAGTTGGGTAGCCACTTGATGACGAAGTGGTGTATCGAGGCAAGTGTGTGTTGTTTTCAAAACGGATTGGTTTAAGTTGCGACCGTTATTCCAACCGTACATGCGCAACCACTCTACCCTTATATGGGAAAGGGCATTATTGATTACCTAGACCGATACTAGCTTGGAGCCCGCATTACTAGTGATGGGAGAGTTGTTGGTGCGCTCTCTCAGGACGGGGTCGTGCCAGGTAGGGCGGCCATGAATGTTTTCATAGGGCACCGGATACACCGTTGTGTCCCCTCTCGGATGTTACGATCTCGAGTGAGTCTGATGTACATCGTGAGGATACGGAGCAACGAGTGGACTCCATGTTAGTGTCGTATAGGGAAAGGTAGTGATCGGGTGCTTACCCCGGGTACTTGAGGTATCACGGGTCGTGGATGACACAGAAGTTCCCCAGATCTTGTGGGTAAAGTGTGCAACCTCTGCAGAGTGTAAAACTATTCGAATAGCCATGTCCACAGTCAAGGACAGTTGGGTAACCACTCTTGGGCTACGTCCACATGTTTACAAACAAGAGTGTGTGTTTGGATAAGTGGGAAGGTCTACTTGGGTCAAGTCAAAGGACTTGACATGACTGAGTTGGGTTGGTGCCCACTCTATTTATGTTCATACCTGTAACCTGTCCTCATGGTTACTTAAATTCTCTTGATGCATGTCTTACAAGTTGATGAATAAGTCATTGCACTCAAAACTAGCTTTCTGCAAAAAATTTACCTATATCATGCACTCTTGTATCTTGAACCAAAACATGTGTTGCTTGAGAGTACATTCAAAGTACTCATTGGCTTGCCACTGGTTATTTAATTGACCAGGCATGGAAGAACCGGACGTTTCCCAGTCAGAATGCCTGTAGGGTTAAGGCAGATGGCATGGGTTCTACTTATAAACGAAGATTTCCGTTGCTTGTGTTTCATTTGATGTTCAACCCTTAAGGCTTTATCAATGTAAGACTTGACCATAATGGTCATAATTTGTGTAAGACGGTATATATGGATGTAAGACTATTGTTATTCAGCTTCTGTGTGTTTAGTGAGCATTGATCTCTAGGATCACTGTACACGTGCATTCGGTGATCTCGACTTATGAGTCGGGGTCCCTACATTTATATCATTTTTGGGACTAACCTACTAACCGGAGGCCCAACCCGAATTGCTGTTTGTTTGCCTATTTCAGTGTTTCGAAGAAAAGGAATATCAAACAGAATCTGTCGTGGAATTGTCACGTCAGATGTCCTTGTGAAAGGACTTAGTTGTGGAGCCATCGCAACTAGGAAGCTTGAAAGGGTTAAACGGGACAAGGGACACGAGAGGGTTTATACTAGTTCGGCCCCTTACAGTGAAGGTAAGGCCTACGTCTAGTTGGGTTGGTATTGATGTTTCGATGACCAGGGAGCGAGATATGCTATGCCTGGATCTCGATGAGTTGTTTCTTGCCCTTAGCCGCCAGCGGGTCGTCCCCTTATATACACGGGTCGACGCCCTGCAGCTTACAGAGTCCTGGCCAGCTTATAAACAATGTCTGGCTCGGTGACTAGTTAAGTCTACCTTATGATACAAGTAATATTATTACATCGGTTTATTACAACGGGCCTTAAGTCGCCTGCGGGCCTTAAGCTCTCTATGAACTGCCATCTTCATACTTCGGTCTTGGGCTTCTCTCTGGTGAGTCCTCTTTGCGTAACCCGGCCCCTCCTGAGTGGCTTACACAAATAGTTATATCCCCAACAGAATCCAAACGGAATGAAACCTTCGGGAGCGATCTTTTTGGAACAAACGTGATCCAGAGGACTTGGAGTGGAAGTCAAGAAACAAGCGAGGCGGCCACGAGGGTGCCCGACATGCCCCGTACAGGTGGACGCGCCCCCACTATCGTGGGCCCCTTGAGTGTCCACCAACCTACTTCTTCCTCCTATATATATCCACGGACCCCGAAAACATCCGAGAGCACCACGAAAAACTATTTCCACCACCGTAACCTTCTGTATCCGCGAGATCCCATCTTGGAGCCTTCGCCGGCGCTCCACCGGAGGGGGAATCGACCATGGAGGGCCTCTACATCATCTCTAAGGCCCTTCCGATGAGTTGTGAGTAGTTTACCACAGACCTTCGGGTCCATAGTTATTAGCTAGATGGCTTCTTCTCTCTCTTTGAATCTCAATACAAAGTTCTCCTCGATCTTCTTGGAGATCTATTCGATGTAACTCTTTCTGTGGTGTGTTTGTCGAGATCCGATGAATTGTGGGTTTATGATCAAGTTTATCTATGAGAAATATTTGAATCTCCTCTGAATTCTTTTATATGTGATTAAGTTATCTTTGCAAGTCTCTTCGAATTATCAGTTTGGTTTGGCCTACTAGATTGATCTTTCTTGCAATGGGAGAAGTGCTTAGCTTTGGGTTCAATCTTGCGGTGTCCTTTCCCAGTGACAGTAGGGGCTGCAAGGCACATATTGTATTGTTGCCATCGAGGATAAAAAGATGGGATTTATATCATATTGCATGAGTTTATCCCTCTACATCATGTCATCTTTCTTAATGTGTTACTCTGTTCTTCATGAATTTAATACTCTAGATGCATGCTGGATAGCGGTCGATGTGTCAAGCAATAGTAGTAGATGCAGGCAGGAGTCGGTCTACTTTTCACGGACGTGATGCTTATATACATGATCATGCCTAGATAATATCATAATTATTTGCTTTTCTATCAATTGCTCGACAGTAATTTGTTCACCCACCGTAATACTTATGCTATCTTGAGAGAAGCCACTAGTGAAACATATGGCCCCTGGGTCTATCTTTTATCATATAAGTTTATCATCTACTTTTATTTGCATCTTTACTTTTTCAATCTATATCATAAAATACCAAAAATATATTTATCTTATCATATTATCTCTATCAGATCTCACTTTCGCAAGTGGCCGTGAAGGGATTGATAACCCCTTTATTGCGTTGGTTGCGAGTTCTTGTTTGTTTGTGTAGGTGCGTGGGACTTTTGAGGAGCCTCCTACTGGATTGATACCTTGGTTCTCAAAAACTGAGGGAAATACTTATGCTACTTTGCTATATCACCCTTTCCTCTTCAAGGAAAACCAACACAAGCTCAAGACGTAACACATGGTAGCTAAAATGGTATCTCTTAGTTGTTTGGATTAATATTTGCGTTTAGATATAGAAATCAACGCTTTGATTGGAGGAAGGACCGGTCAAGTTTCTCCTTCTCCTCCAATCTGCTTGCACCTTGGTCCCGCTGCACCTTCTAACGTGACTTATTACACCTAGACGAAGGGAGTAGTACGAGATACAGTGGCACACTGACTTAGGTCGAATACAAGTGCCCAAAATTGTGTGCATGTTATAATAAGGATTCACTTAAAATAGTACGCGAGTGAACAGAGGGATCAATTGGACAGTGTTCTCGAGTAGTAGCGAGATGTGTGAGGTAAGATACATAGCTGTTGCTTTTAATTTTTTTATTAATTTGTTTGTTTCACCCTCTGACTGGTGGGACCCAACGTACTACGTGGAGAGAGGTAAGGTGACTAAGGGTGTATTATTTCTGTACTACCAACACTGCTTTAAATCTCAAAACACCTTAGACTAGTCACAATGGATAGTAACTTAGACTAGTAACATGGATATGTTACTAGTCCATGTTACCACCTTCATTTATTAGATTGTAGACTCATTTTGTCTTGGTATGTGTGATGTTATAGTAACTAGATATGTTACCACATGCCTCTCTTTCCTCATTAATTACTCGCCACATCATCTATTTTGCCTAAAGATGTGTGATGTTACCACCTATATTACTCCCACTGTGGATAATCTTACCACCAAAGCCACATGACATGATTATGATTTAAATCCCAATGACTCCCACACAAAAAAAACATGGCATGCTTGTCACACGAATGCAGGAATGTATTAAAGGTTATTTTCCTCTTATTGAACATAACGGGAGGGTTGTGTGGTTAGCCTGTTCGCTCATCAAACTTGAGGGCTCGGGTTCGATAACTACACTTGAGCATACTTTTATTTTTGTTTGACTTCTTTCTTCCACCCAAGGCAGGTAGGCCCCGCATGATAGAGAGAGAAAGTGATCTGGGCGGTGCCAGGAGGATTCTTTGACTAGTCAAAATGGATTGATACAGAGCTATAAAATCTCGTAGTGACCGTATAATCACCTCATCACGTATAAGCTGCAGCCTCAGCGCTTGTTTTCTAGGGTTTGCACTCTTCACACACTCTCTCCAGTATATATATACACGCTGGAGTCTCAGCACTTGTAGTTGCTCTCTTCACTCTCTCTCACCCTCTCCAGATCTAAACAAGACTTCTTTGGCCGCTCTCTCTCCCCTCACTGCTGGTCAAAGAGCTGGCAGGATCCGTCCGCCGGGAAGGGAAGGAGGCTTAACGATGTCGCCGTCGGTGAGTGAGGGAATCCACTACCGGAGCACCTGTTCTCTTTCATCCAGCGGCGGCGCGGGAGGGCCTCCGACCCCTTCTTATTCACCATCGTACATAGTGTGGGCGAACGACCTTCGGTCGCCCACCGAACCACACCCGAAGAACCTTAAGGTATAATTTACTTATTCCACATGCATTGCTCTAGCTGCATGTGGGCTTTTTCCGCTTCTGCACTTGAATCTAGGTTTTGGATCAATTAGGAAAGTAGTGGGGAAAGTTGTATAGCATGAATCTAGGACGTGGTTCAAAGAGGAAAGGAATGGGGGAAAGTAGTGGGGAAAGTTGTATAGCATGATTCTAGGACGTGGTTCAAAAAGGAAAGGAAGGGGGAAAAGTAGTGGGGAAAGTTGTATAGCATGAATCTAAGACATGGTTCAAAGAGGAAAGGAATGGGGGAAAGTAGTGGGGAAAGTTGTATAGCATGAATCTAGGACGTGGTTCAAAGAGGAAAGGAAGGGGGCAAAGTACTAGTATAGACTGGCTATCCAGCACCTACGTTGGTCGAAAAGGGAAAATAATGACAAACGCGGTATGCACATCTGTAACAAACTGATCTTGTTTTGGGGGACAAGGCTGTAGAGTTTGAGCAGGACTAGATTTGCTACGCACACATAGGGAAAGGTGTCTAAAGATAACAAAACTGGGACCAACACAAATGTGCTCCTTGGTTGTTTGTTCTTTGTTGCAACAGACTGTGCATCACCCCTTCATACATCGCTAGATGCACATGGTGCTGGTGCGCTCTGTTTGGTTAAAAACTCCAAGGACTAAACATGGACTAGAGGTTATTAAATGACATGCTAAAAGACCATGTTACCCATAGTAATGAACTAATAGAGACAAGGTGCGATGTGGGGCAGGTGCAACCGTTGGAAAAAGTCCCAAAAAGACTCTCCCTCGAGGTCTTCTTTCTTTAGTCCCAAATGCACACTTTTAGTCCCTAAAAGACCTCCTGTTTGGTTTAGATGGGGCTGACACGGATTTTTCTTAGTCCCTACACCAAAATGTCCCTGTAAACAAACACCCTCTAATAATGCCGCTGGAAAATTGATGTAATGCCACAGTTAAAAGCAAATTACACGTAAAACAAATTTTATTGTTAATATATTCTCTCTGTTAATATTAATCAATGCCACCGTTTGAGAAATGCTACTGTCTTGCTTTCTTCCCCATTTAGATAAGTTAGATGCTTCTTTTTGTTGGCTTCTGTGTCATCTACCGTTATTGACCACTAGTTGTTTCCTTTGCACCTCTGTGTAAACAGGGTTATCTACTTCACCTCATTGCTATTGTGACCTTTTGTTGCACTGCACAAAACACTTTTGTTTGAAGAGTGTTTTGTGCAGTTCAACCAAAATGTCACACCGACAACATTGCTTGATTGCTTGATCTTAGTGGAACTGCACAAGAGGAGATCTTACTTCCTATCCGTGTTGGCAAATTTAGTTCAGATCTTCTTCTTGTGAGTTGTTTGAATTCCACGTCATGAGAGGTCAGTACTAGCCTTCTTTCACATGATTCTGAAGTGTGCTTTCATATGTTGTGCTACTTGTACGGTAATGTTGCTTGATTTTAGAGAACTGCCCAAATGGAGACAAGACTTCCAATCTGTATGTGCACCGTAATATCCCATTGAGGTAAGATAAGGATATTTCACAACTGTTGGCCTGTATTTTGCCACTTTCATCAGAAAATTAATGTCGTTTTTAGTGCTATACTTGTGCTCCCTAATTGACATGCCAAATCTTACATTGAAGGCGAAGCTTGTCTGTTATTGAACCAAGTGATGAAGGGGAAGAATAAGTGGAAGAAAAACAAAAATCAACTCCCGGTGCTGTAATGAAGCACTGGAACTGTGATGACACAAGTAATAATATAGTGTTGCATCTTAATTTATTGCTATGGCTAGAACGAGCAATTGTTTTTCCACTGATTTGATGCCACTCTTAATGTAATATGTAATTATCTCTACTTGTGCAAACAGGGATCTTCTTTGAAGATACCATATATTTTAGTGGAACTGCACAAGAAGATGTTGGAAACATTAAACTATTCGAGGAGTATATAGTAAGCATGGCCACCACAATAGATAGCAACAGATGGTTCCGGAGAAGTGGTTCATCTGTATGCTCTACACAATAAGCCTCCTGACAAAGGTTGGTACTCGCCCACGGATTTCATCCATATGATTGAGCTTTGTCATCTCTATTGGCGTTGTGCTACTGTTTAGATACTGTCATGAGAAAGTGGTATTGTCCTTGAGAAGTGCTTCATCTGTGCTGTTTTAAATATTTCCTTTCCTTTTCTTCGAGCAAACAGGGATGCTAGCATTTAGTTGTCCTCTTGTCTTTGCATAACAAAATCATCCTCCTCCGAATAAGAATATGGAGTACGTGAAGTGACTAGTTTCGATTATGCCAGGGTGAAGAAGCCCTGTCTATCTTCTCATCAGAAGGAGCGGTTGAAGGATGGTTACATTAGTCCCCACAAGACCAAACTAACTTCAGCTCAGAAGGACTGACAAATCTCCATTTTGTTGCTATGATGCGCAAGTACAATGTTGTTTTAGGATTCATTTCGGTGAGTTCCATTTTTCTAAAGGTGTGCTCGACATGGACCATGTAGGTGCCTGTTTAAACTGTCAATTCATAGTACAGTTTGCTTATACTAATCACTTTTTTGTATTTGTGCAAACAGGGGTGCTCAGCTTGATTTCAATGGGAACTGCAAAAAATGTTCATGAATACATTGAATCATTCATTTCCACCACAAGAAAGGAGGTGCCTATAAGTTCAAGGCGTTGCAACATATAAGGGCGAAATCATACAAGCTACGTGCGAATTTGGTTGATTTTGGTGGAACTGCACAAAAAGAACACCTGGTTTATTTAGCACGAGGTGCCATGTCAATGTCCGAACTAATGGCAAACCCTACCTATAACACCACGGACACACCCGCCGGTGGTCGTTACTCCTGACGGGATCTAGACTAGCTTCACAGACCAATACTAGTCTTTTCTGCACACTTTGTCCTCACTCATGCGCACCCGAGAGCTACTTCCCGGTCGGTCACCCATCCTGAAACTACTCCAAGCTGAGCACGCTTAACTTTGGAGTTCTTTTCGAATGGGCTCCCGGAAAAGAAGGAATTCCTTATTGATATGAGTAGTCTATCATCCCTAATAAGCCAGGCTATTACATACACCCCCACTCAGAGGAACCGACGTCCTCGTCGGGCCACAGGAACGCTCCCTCTTGGCACATACGTCTGTGCATCCAGTCCGGTACATGTGCCATGTCGTGTGCCATGACGGGTCACAAACGTCATGAACAACATGTCCGTGCACTTGTCTGCAAACATCCGTGTAACCGCGAGGGTCGGCTCTGATACCAACTTGTAACGCCCCAGACACACCCTCCGGTGGTCGTTACTCCTGATGGGATCTAGACTAGCCTCACAGATCAATACTAGTCTTTTCTACACACTTTGTCCTCACTCATGCGCACCCGAGAGCAACTTCCCGGTCGGTCACCCATCCTGAAACTACTCCAAGCTGAGCACGCTTAACTTTGGAGTTCTTTCCGAATGGGCTCCCGGAAAAGAAGGAATTCCTTATTGATATGAGTAGTCTATCATCCCTAATAAGCCAGGCTATTACATACACCCCCACTCAGAGGAACCGACGTCCTCGTCGGGCCACAGGAACGCTCCCTCTTGGCACATACGTCTGTGCATCGAGTCTGGTACATGTGCCATGTCGGGTGCCATGACGGGTCACAAACGTCATGAACAACATGTCCGTGCACTTGTCCGCAGACATCCGTGTAACCGCGAGGGTCGGCTCTGATACCAACTTGTAACGCCCCGGACACACCCGCCGGTGGTCGTTACTCCTGATGGGATCTAGACTAGCCTCACAGATCAATACTAGTCTTTTCTACACACTTTGTCCTCACTCATGCGCACCCAAGAGCAACTTCCCGGTTGGTCACCCATCCTGAAACTACTCCAAGCTGAGCACGCTTAACTTTGGAGTTCTTTTCGAATGGGCTCCCAGAAAAGAAGGAATTCCTTATTGATATGATTAGTCTATCATCCCTAATAAGCCAGGCTATTACACTACCCATTCCAAAATCGTAGGCATTTGATATTTTGGAATGGGACAACCTTGTCAAATTTTGCTCATTGATGTTAGCAAGAAGACATGTGAAACTACGGCAAACGAGGTGATCACCCTGGGAATAATGCTAGTACATATTGTTTTGCATGTTCATCCAATGCCAATATACAAGAATTTGAACTAATCGAAATAAATTCATTCATACACGGTCGGATTTCATATAAACATGCTGGATTTCATTACATTCCATACATTCTTCAACTAAAAAGGGGTGCACTGGAGGTATAATTAACTAAATGAATCTACCCACATGTGTTCGGCTGAGCCGAACATAAGCTTCTTCTCCAGCGGACTGAGCTTCAGTGACTTAACTGCACGTGCAGTTGCGTAACTGGCATGTGGCCTAGATGCCTTTTGGGCCCACGTGTCAGTCAGCCAACTGCACCAGTACTTAAGTAGAAGCAATGTCCTTCTCCAACATAGCTCTCCGACTCCACGTCGCTTCCAAGAAGCTAATCGGCCATCAATGGTCGACCCACCTATCTTGGCTTCAACCGGAGGGTAGCAGCAGTGGCCTTACTTGGACCCGAGCGGCGGTGACCTACCATGTTCTACTCTTCCTTGTTTTCTGTGTGGCGTGTCCTCGTTGGCAGCAGGGCAGGGCCTCGACGGAGCCGACGATGTCCTCTATCTCCTTGCCGGTGGGGCGGCGCCTCGGTAGAGCGGGGGAAATCCTCCCCCTTGTTGCCGGCAGGGTGGGGCCTTGACTGAGCCGACGATGTCCTCTGCCTCGTTGTTGGTGGGGCAGGGCCTCGGTGGAGTAGGGCCTCCGCCTTGGTGCCGGCGGGCCGGGGCCTCGACGGAGCCAGTGATGTCCTCTTTCTTGTTGCCGGTAGGGCGGTGCCTCGGCGGAGCGGGGGAAATCCTCCCCCTCATTGTCGGTAGAGTGGGGCCTCGGCTGAGCCGGTGATGTCCTCCGCCTCGTTGTTGGCGGGGAGGGCCCTTGGCGGAGCTGGCGGTGTCCTCTGCCTCGTTGTTGGCACCACGGGGCCTTGGCAGAGCAGTGCCTCGTCGATGCCAGCGGAGTGGGGACTTGTCGGAGGCGCCATTGTCCTCTGCCTCATCCTCGGTCTCGCCAAACAGCGCCTTCCCTGCTTCATCGCCCTCTTTGTAGGCGACCGCAGCCTCCGCCACCCGCATGCGGTACCGCCAGTGCTCGAGGCGGCCCTCGCGGGCGGAGCGGTACGAGTCGAGCAGCGCCTCCTGCTCCGCCCACTCCACGGTGATCTACTCCTCCACCTGCAGGTGCTCCTGGAGGAGATGGTGGTTGTAGGCGGCGTTGGCCTGCGCCTCCCAGAACTGCTCCTCATGCTTCTACCTCACCGTGTCCATGTATTGGGCAAGGGCCTCGCCGATGGTCATGGTCCAATGCACCGGCAAGGATGGCGCGGAGGAGGGGGTTGGCGCTGGATCATCGACTACCATGTACTCCATAGGGACGTTGTCATCCTCCGGCTGCCTACCGGCCAGCCAGTCGGCAGCAATGGCTGCCATCTCCTTGTTGTCCGTCGTTTGCCCATCCCGAAGAGCGCTGGAGCACGAGGAAGCCATGGTGGGCAGTAGTGGTGTGGACAGGAGAAAGGGAATGGAGGTGGATGACTGCGACAATGGCCAGCATAGCAGTTTATATAGAAATGGTGGGCGGTGGAGGGACGGACGTGTGGCGCAGGAGTAGCCGCCTCAGCAACCGCGTATCATTAATGTGGGCGGCAGACGGACGGATGGACAACACTTGTGTCATTTGAAGGCGGAGCAATCGCCTGCACCGGGAAGCGGGGCAGGCGGTGCTGACTGTTTTGGGCGGAAAGCGCGCACGAGTGAGGGAAGCAGTCTGGGTGGGCTAGGGCAGTCAGACTCGTGCTTGGCCGTGGGTCGGTCCAGTAGCCTGACATGCTGGCTCGCCAGCAAGCTCGCCGAGCTGAGCGACGACAGTCAAATGGTGGATGTAGCTTCCAACCAGGAGCCGGCACCACTGTCCAAGCCGGTTCATGTCGTGTTCACCATAGAGCAGGTGCGGCCGCACTTCGACGCCCTAATGGCGGAAGAGCTACTAGTGCCGGAGGACCTGTGCTGCAACCTCCGTCTCCTCAACAAGCACCGGTGAACAAGCGAACGACAATGCCGTCGCAGACATGTGGCCCTATGATCCCCGCTTCCCGAATGAGCAGCGAGGCGCTGTATCAAACCATCCATAGGGCCCACGAGGCCCTCTCCGTCGTCCTTCAAGTTGTTGCACTCGTCGTGGCGCCACCGTCTCGTGTTGTCAACATGGTCAACAGACATGAGGAATGAGGAGATGACTTTACTTGGAGAGGATGATAGTGGGGACCCACCAGGGCCATAGCCGCACGTACGCAAGTTCCTCCTTATTATATACAACTATAATTTTTTTGCTTCCTCCCGGTTTCCTGACATCACGGTCCCACACCATTGTCAACCTATGTAGTCAATAAATGAGAGAATTGCACAAGGAGCGGCCGAAAACTGGGACCAAGCAGCTCGAGCAGTATTTGTGTTTTTGAGGTGTGAGCACTGCAGAGTTTTTCTTGAGCGATATTTTCATTGTTGCTCAGAGGAGAGCAGGGTATTAACTGGGCGGGCTGTGGCCCATCTATCCCAGGCCAGATATCCAGCCCAGATACTAGTTTTTTCAAGCTGAAAATGGCTAGCCCAGCTATGCTTTTTTTGAGGAATACCCAGGCAAGGTCAACTTGTTATTCTCTGCCCCGCTGGGCTGCAAATCTTTCCAAGGAGGGATGCATTAGGCTTAACAATAAAATGGGCTTTAAGAAATAATAAATGCGATGTAATTATAAAAACTGGACAGTAACTATAAAAAATGCACCAAACACGTAATTATTTTATAAAATATTATTTTTGGATTTTGAAAATTTTAATTTCATTAATTGTTGCGCGCACAATGTTTTGTTGGTTTTTTACGTAATACAAATTTATATTGAAATTGTATTTAATATGACTAGAAATTTCGAGATAAATATATTTCGGATCCCATCAAAATGAGGGAAATTTTATTGAATTCTGTTTTGAACGGTTGGTTGAAATTATTAACTGTTGTCCTAGCTAGAAAATGGGTTGTACTTTTAACAAACTGTAAATGGGCTGTAGTAAATTCCATTAGAATTCAAAAATGGGCTGCACATTCTTACAAATCTCAAATGGGCTATAAGTTCTCTGCCACACACTTGTGGGCTTACTAAGTTGACACATCCCCTCAAAAAGAAAAATAAGTTGATGCGTATGCAAGGGTTTGTCAACTTATAGTCAACACACGGTTCTAGCAGCAGTGGCCATTGGATGTCCATCCAGCGGACTCGTGCTTCTTCTTCAATCTAGGATATTCTAACTTCACCCACCCAAAAAATGATTCCTCCCCCTGACATCTGGGGCGCACCATGTTGGAAGCTGACCTATGGGCCTACTAAGTTGACGTGTACCAAGGGCTTTGTCAACTTAGTGAATATAAATGATTCTAGCTGCAGTGACCGTACGATGTCCATCCAAGGACCATCGTGCTTCTTCAACCTCTAGTCTTCTTGCTTCAGCCGCCCAAAGAAGCACCGGTCGTGCCGCCTGCTTCTGCCTCTCATGGCCGGCTGTGCTGCCGCGGAGGCCTCACCGCCCCCTACTACTCCCACCGTTGGTCAGGGCATCCCTCCACTCACCCACACCCCTGTTATTTTGCGGTGACGACAGCCTCACACCGCAGCCGAACCAGTGAACCCTCGTACTCCTCTCTGCGTGGGCATCCACTGCCGTGTCTTCCCCGGCTCGGCGTCGTCCCCTTCCTAGGTCTCACCGTCGTCCACCACCTTGGTGCTCTCGGTGCGGCATGGTCAATGTGGTCAACGACCGACTTCCATCGGAAAAGTACTGTATGTGGAGAGGCTGACAGCTGGGTGCATGGCCGCAGCAAGGAAGTGCCTCCTCATTACGAGGAAAATAATGATTCCTCCACCTAACAGCAGGGACCCACCGGACGGGCCAGCGTATTTCACGAAAAAATGTTTCCCCCTGACTGTTGGGACCTACCAGCTACATCTTCGCATGCAAGGAAGTGCGTCCATATTACGGGCAAAAAATTGATTCGCCCCCTGACTGCTGGGACCCACCAGCTACATCTTCGCATGCAAGGAAGTGCATAACAGTCGGGACCCACCTGGTCAAAGCGTATGTAGCGTTGTCATTCTGGTCGCGAACGTGTACGTACATACGATCGGTCTGTCTGCAGGCTGCAGTGATGAACCGTGGCCGTGTAAGGAAGGGCACGTGTCGTAGTAGAGGGATAGAGGCGCGCACGTAGCATGTACACGTACGTATAGTGGCCAGGATGCAAGAAGGAAAATATGGCCACGTACATACATACGGGCAGGGTCTCGAGCACGTACTCGCACATATATATACAGACGGCCAGGGCTTGTGTACATGGAGAGGCAACAGACGGCAGTAATAGAGTCCTGTTCATCGGGCAGTGAACCGGCTGGGTCGGAACAGAGAAACAACGTCCTGTTCATCGTGAGGCAACCGACTGGGTCGGAATACGTCGTGCTCATCGGGAGCCAACCGGCTTGGACAGAACAACTGATGGAAATGAGGCCTGGCATACCGCAGAACGAAGGAAAAGGCCTTGTGTTCGACCGGCCAAGGTCGAAACGGGATACTATTCATCAGTAGGGGTCTGGCGTACCGCAAAACAGAGGAAACAGACTTCTGTTGGACCTCCTACGGTCAAAACGGGGTCCTGTTGATCGGGAGGGGTGTGGCGTACCGCAAAACAGAGGAAACAGACTTGTGTTGGAGTGCTAATGTCGAAACGGGGGTCCTGTTCATCAGGAGGGGTGTGGCGTACCACAAAACGGGAGTCCACGGGATACTATTCATCTCCACTATTGACCTCCTCCAGCCTCCATGGGCTACTGTTCATCCACCGTCGACCTCCTCCAGCCTCCACCTATGACTGTTCATCCACGGGCTCCTGTTCATCCAGCCTCCACCGCGCGCTCCTCCACCGGCTACTGCTGAACCAGCCCTCTCCACGGGGTCCTGTTCAACCACCCCTCCACTGTCTACTCTTCATCCATCCCTCCACCGGCTAGTGTTCAACCAGCCCTCCACGGGGTCGTCCTGTTCATCCAGCCCTCCACGGGGTCCTGTTCATCCACCCCCAACCGGCTTGATCGGGGTCCTGTTCATCAAGAGGCAAGACCACGGGGTCCTGTTCATCCACCCCCACCGGGAACTGTTCATCCAAACCCCCCAACAACGCTCACTGTTCATCAAGGGAAGGAGGCAGCAGGGTTCGATCGGCTTCAGTTAACAACAAGGTATCGATCGCTTGGGTTCAGTAACGTAGCTAGTGCAATCGCTCGGGCTCAGTTAGAGCCCAACGCCTCTCGCACCCATGCTCATACGTTGTACGAGAGAACCGCACATCGCTCGGCCCCCGACCACCCACCGTAACCAGGAACTCCATGATATTTTCCTCGCCCTTGCTTCTACCATAGTTTTTTCTGTCATGCACGGCCCAAAGAATGTCATGCAACTGCATCTCTGGCCCACCCAGGACGAAAAGCCCATTTTCTGTCATGAGTTTTTGTCATAGAAGTAGGAGCCCACCACATTTATGATGATATCGGTTTTTGTCACAATTATCATCATAGAAGTGTCATAATTATGACATAATTTTTTTCATTCGGCCCAAAATGTCACGGACGTGTCTTTTTTTGTAGTGAGGGGGGCCACGGGGAGTCCACGAGGCAGGGGGATCGCCCTAGGGGGGCGCCCTCCACCCTTGTGGTGCCCTTGGGACTCCCCTCCAGTAGATTTTCGTTCCAGTATTTTTTATATTTAGCAAAAAAAAATCCGTTGATTTTCATCACATTCCAAGAACTTTTATTTCTGCAAAAAAACACCACCACGGTAGTTTTGCTGAAAATAGCATTAGTCCGAGTTAGTACTAATCAAATCATACCAAAATCATATAAAACTATTGTAAACATGACATGAATACTTCATAAATTATGGATACGTTGGAGACGTATCAGCATCCCCAAGCTTAATTCCTGCTCGTCCTCGAGTAGGTAAATGATAAAAGAAATAATTTATGGAGTGTGAATGCTAGCAAGTGCTTAAGTTTGATTAATGATAGTGTCAATCACTTTTTCTAGCATCATTATATATCATAACAGTAGCTCAACTCATAAAACTTCTCATGATCAAGTAACAAGCTATTCACATGTTAAAGTATAGATGATAAACTTTCTTGAAAACTAACAAACTATGCTTTTAGTCATCAAACAATTGCAATTCATCTTATTTTTGGGAAGGGTCTATGTAAGAGCTTTGATTTAGCAAACTCCACTCACTCAACTATCATTTAATCATTGACAATTGCAAACACTCATGTGATATTTATGGGTTCAAAGTTTTAGTCGGACACATAGAAAGATAGGGGCTTATAGTTTCACCTCCCAACCTTTTACCTCAAGGGTAATGTCAACAGTAACACTGTAACCTACATCCAAGTGGATATATATATCCGGATCTCTCCAACACAAAGTGCTTGCCAAAGGAAAAAGTGTAAAAAGGAAAGGTGATGATCACCATGACTCTTGTATAAGGGTAGAATATAAAAGTAAAAGATAGGCCCTTCGTAGAGGAAAGCAGAGGTTGTCATGCGCTTTTATGGTTGGGTGCACAAAACTTAATGCAAAAGAATGTCACTTTATATTGTTGCTTGTGAGAAAGACCTTTATTATGCAGTCCATCGCTTTTATTTCTTCCCTATCACAAGTTCGTATAAAGCTTATTCTCTTCACACTAATATATCATACATATTTAAAGAGTAATTTTTATTGCTTGCACCGATGACAACTTACTTGAAGGATCTTACTCAATCCATAGGTAGGTATGGTGGACTCTCATGGAAAAAATGGTTTAAGGGATGTTTGAAAGCATAAGTAGTATCTCTACTTGGTGCAAAGAATTTGGCTAGCATGAGAGGGAAAGGCAAGCTCAACATGTTGGATGATCCAAGACAATATAACGTCTATTCAGATGTAGGAAAACATAACCCATCAAGTTGTCTTCCTTGTCCAACATCAAATTTTTAGCATGTCATATTTTAATGAGTGATCACAATTACAAAAGATGTCGAAGATAGTATATTTATATGTGAAATCTCTCTTCCTTCAATATTCTTTCATGAATTGTTCAAGTGACCAATTCTGTGTTTGCTAACTTTCAATAAATTTACCACCTATACTTATTATGTGTGAAGTCATTACTCCCCATGCCAAAAGCATATGAAACATATATAAATTCAGATTTATGATACTCAATTCATTCAACCATTTACTCATAGGATATACGTGAAGCACGCGAGTAAATGACAAACTACTCCAAAAAGATATAAGTGAAGAACACTGAGTAGTCAAATAATTAACTAGCCATGGGAGGATTCTCTTTCATTCAAGATTTCAGATCCAATGATTTTATTCAAATAGCAAGTAAAATTGAAAATACACTCCAAGCAAAACACATATCATGTGACGAATAAAAATATAGCTTCGAGTAAGGTATACCGATGGTTTTGAAGATGAAAGAGGGGATGCCTTCCGGGGCATCCCCAAGCTTAGGCGCTTGAGTCTTCCTTGAATATTACCTTGTGGTGCCTTGGTCATCCCCAAGCTTAGGGTCTTTCCACTCCTTACTCTCCTCATATCGATATCTCACTGAAAACTTGAAAACTTCAATCAAACAAAACTTAACGGAACTTCGTGAGATGGGTTAGTATGATAAAGAGTAAATCATTCAGTTTGGTACTGTCAAATACAAGATTCATAATTGTTCTCACACAATTGCTACTGCACATTATCATTTCTACAATTTATATTGAGCAATATAATCCATAGAAACTAGAAAACAAGCGAATTATGCATTGAAAACAGAATCTGCTAGAAACAGAACAGTCTGTAACGATATGAACAACAACCATACTTATGATACTCCAAAAATCCATCAAAATTATGAAAACCTGATAAATTTGTGTACCAATCCAATTCAGAAAGAATCAGATCAAAATCACGTTTCTCTGAATTATCAAAACTAATTTACTAGGCTCAGAAGTTTCTGATTTTCAGCAGGATCAACACAACTATCACCGTAAGCTATCCTAAAGGTCTTACTTGGCACTTTATTGAAACAAAAGCTATAAAACATGATTACTACAGTATCTTAATCATGTGAACACACAAAAACGGTAAGGATAAATATTGGGTTGTCTCCCAATAAGCACTTTTCTTTAATGCCTTTTAGCTAGGCATGATGATTTCAATGATGCTCATATGAAAGATAAGAATTGAAACATAAAGAGAGCAACATGAAGAATATGGCTAGCACATTTAAGTCTAACCCACTTACTATGCCTAGGGATTTTGTGAGCACACAATTTATGGGAAAAAGAATCAACTAGCATAGGAAGGCAAAGCAAACATAACTTCAAAACTTTAAGCACATAGAGAGGAAGCCTGATATTATTGCAACTCCTACAAGCATATATTCCTCCCTAATAATAATTTTTTGTAGCATCATAAATGAATTCAACAATATAACCATAACATAAAGCATTCTTTTCATGATCTACAAGCATATACATTTTACTACTCTCCACATAAGCAAAATTCTTCTCATTCAGAATAGTGGGAGCAAACTCAACAGAATAACTATCATGTGAGGCATACTCCAATTGAAAATTAAAATCATGATGACAAGTTTCATGGTTAACAATATTCTTTATAGCATACATGTCATTGCAATAATCATCATAGATAGCAACTTTGTTCTCATTATCAATTGGAACCCCTTCTGAAATAGTGGAATCATTACTAACTAAAGTCAAGACCTCTCCAAATCCACTTCCATAAATATCACACTTAGATTCTTCACCCTCCAAAATAGTGGGATCATTACTTTGTAAAGTTGAAACTCTTCCAAACCCACTTTCTATGATAGTATTATTCATACTCCAAAAGTTATAAGTGAAGTTCATGGAGCATTCTACAATTAATATAGACTAACCAATATCCAAACTCAAAATATATAAGTGAAGCACACAAAGCATTCTATAAAACCATACTCAAAAGATTTAAGTGAAGAACAAAGATAATTATATAAATCAATGAAGGACTATCTCATACTAACATGGTTCTTAAAGAAAAAGGAAAAACACAAAGGACACAAATCATGTGAACAAAACAAAAACCAAGGTATACCGATAATTGGTGAAGAAGAAAGATGGGATGCCAACCGGGGCATCCCCAAGCTTAGATGCTTGAGTATCCTTGAAATATTGGGTGCCTTGGGCATCCCCATGCTTGAACTCTTGCCTCTCTTTATTCTTCTCACGTCGGTAACTCCTCGTTCTTCGAACACTTCATCCACACAAAACTTAACAAAAACTTTGTGAGATCCATTAGTATAATAAAGCAAATCACTACCTTTAGGTACTGTTGCAAACCCATTCCAATTTCATATTGGCACTATATATACTGTAATCCAACTTCACCATGATTCATACCCCCCGATACTACCCAAATAAGCGAACAACATATAGAAAACAGAATGTCAAAAACAGGACAGTCTATAGTAATCTAGAAATTTCGTATACCTCTGTAACTCCAAAAATTCAAAAAAACTATGAAATTTTTAAAAAATTGTACAGAAGTACTGTACAAAAAGTTTCCATTTGACTTTCCAGTAAAAAAATTAAATTCACTCGCTACAGCCAAAGTTTCTGTTTTTGCACTGCACATAGTAAACAAGCACTCTAATCATCCTAAAACCAAAACTTGGCACATTATTTTTATAATACAAGGGGATAATTATTTTCAGAGAAACTTCCATGAAAAATTCTACATTGTTTCCATGAGCATGAACACAAGTTTTCAAGGTCGACCCTCACTTCTCCAATGCATAACTTTCCAATCACTTCTCTTTTTGAAAAAAAAATTAGGTATATGAGGCAAGTGAATTTTTTTGTATTTTCATTTTTTTTATTTTTTTTGTATGTTTCACCCACAACTAATAAAAACAAAAAGGGAAAACAAAAACTACTAAGTGAAGAAAGCAAACAAGCACACATGAGAATAGAAACCCCATGCTATTGCTCCCCGGCAACAGCGCTAGAAAAGAGCTTGATAATCCCCAAGTGCAGGGAATCATCGTAGAAATTCCCGAAGGTGGAAGTGATAAGTATGGAGTGTTGACCCCACAAGGAGCTAAGGTAAGATCAATATTCTCTCAAGTCCTATCTTCCACTGATACGACTCTACATACACCGAACGTTTGCTTCCAACTAGAAACGAGAAATAAAACTACGTTGTGGGTATGAAGAGGATAACTTTGCATGATATCGGAGAGCAAAAATATAAAAGTAGGTGCTGTTATCATAAAGTTAGAATATATTACTACATATTATAAATAGCGAGTGTGGAATAATGATGGGTCGGTGTGTGGAATTATCCTAGGCAATTGTTAACAAGACCGGTAATCACTATTGCAATTTCTTATGAGGGAGAGGCATAAGGAAACATACTTTCTCTTCTTGGATCACATGCACTTATGATTGGAACTCTAGCAAGCATCCACAACTACTAAAGATCATTAAGGTAAAAACCAACCATAGCATTAACATATCAAGTCCCCTTTATCGCATACGCAACAACCCCCTTACTCGGGTTTATGCTTCTGTCACTCAAGCCACCCACTATAAGCGAATCATGAACGTATTGCAACACCCTACAGCGGGAATCCCTCACGCTTGCGCGACACTGAGTGCACAATAGGACAACACCAAAATAAAACATACAACTCATACCAATCTAGATCATCAATCAACCCAAAGACAAAGGATGTCTAATCAAAACATCATAGGATGGTGACACATCATTGGATCATAATATGTGCATAAAGCACCATGTTCAAGTAGGGATTACAGCGGGGTGCGGGAGAGTGGACTGCATAAAATATATGAGGATGGTGATGATGATGTTGATGTTGATGAAGAAGATCACCACGGGGATGATGCCTCCATGGCGATGATGGCCCCTCCGAGATCCTCCCCCATGGCCTCCGATGATGATGGCCCCCTTCGGTAGGGTGCTAGAGAGGGCCTAGATTGATTTCTCGTGGCTACAGAGGCTTGCGGCGGCGGAACTTCCGATCTCCCTTCTGTTCTGGGATTTTCTTGATTTATAGGAGAGGTTGGCGTTGATTTCACGTCAAGGGGGCCCATGAGGCAGGGGGCGCGCCCTGGGGGGGGGGGCAACCTCCACCCTCGTGGTGCCCTCGGGACTCCCCTCCGGTAGATTTTCGTTCCAGTGTTTTTTATAGTTTCCTAAAAAAATCTCCGTTGATTTTCATCGCGTACCAAGAACTTTTATTTCTGCACAAAAACAACACCACGGTAGTTCTGCTGAAAACAACGTCAGTCCGGGTTAGTTCTAATCAAATCATACCAAAATCATATAAAACTATTGTAAACATGGCATGAATACTTCATAAATTATAGATACTTTGAAGATGTACCATCCCTCCTCAGCTCTCGCACACTTGGTTGCCATGTTGAACATCTCCAGGGCCGTCCACAGGTACTCGTGTGTGGCAAGCTCCTCCTTCATCTTGACGTCGCGGACGCCATCAGTGAGCACCGAGATGATGGCTTCGTGCGACACCTTGGGGATCTTGAGGCGAACGTTGTTGAAGCGCTAGATGTACTTCTGCAGGTTCTCTCCTGGCTGCTGCTTGATGCGTCGCGGGTCATCCGCGGCCGGGGGCGGTCGCGAGTGCCCTGGAAGTTGGCGATGAAGTGCTCTCATATCTCGTCCCAGGAGGAGATTGATCCCGCGGGGAGGTTCAGGAGCCACGAGCGCGCGCCGTCCTTGAGGGCCATGGGGAACCAGTTCGCTATGACCTTCTTGTCGCCGTTGGCTACCTTGATGCTCAGCTCGTAGAGCTGTAGGAACTTAGCAGGGTCGGGGGTGTCATCGTAGCATGGAGGCATGTCGGACTTGAACTTCACCGGCCAGACGATGCTATGCAGCTTCGGAGTGAACACGCGACACCCTGTGGTGGTCACGGAAGCCCGTCGTGGAGGTGGAGCCTGGTCTTGGCGCTCACATGCTGCCACCACAAGCGCCGCGCAGTGTTGACGTGGCGGTGCTCGCAGAGCATGCGCATCTTCTTGTGGCCAATCAGCACCTAGCAGCTTGCCTCATCGCGCGCGGGTGCCCGACACTGTGGATCATGCCGAGGAGCCTACCGCCTTGGCTCGATGATGGTGTCCTGCCTGGGAGGTGGAGGAGGTGCCCCATGAGCTACCTCTCCCGCAACAAGCGGCGGTTGAGGCAGCGAACGGGACAGCGCAGCAGAATCTTCGGCGGCGCTGACGAGCTCGGCGATGCGGTTGAGCCAATCATCGTAGAAGTCATCGACCGAGCGGTAGCGCAGGAGCTCGCGTGCCATGAGCAACACGGCTAGCGCGTTCACCGAGCCACGACGAGCATGAGAAGATGAAGCAACTAGAGTCAGCAACGGAGTGGCGGTGCGCCCGTCACCGCACACAGAAGGATGCAGCGAAGAGGCCTGCTGCTCGTGGCCCGCGAGGCCCGTGGTGGCGTTCGCCACCGGTGATGAGGGACGGCGAGGGCAAACATCACCCGCCGGTGCTGTCTAAGTGATGTGGGCAGCGAGAGCGGCCCTGCACTCAACATGAGCTCAGCGTGCTTCAGCCATGGAAGCGGTGGAGCGGTGGTGAATCGACCGACGAAAGAGAGGCTCCGACGCACCCCTACCTGGCACGCCAAATGTCAGATTTCGGGTTCCGCAAACCCTTGAGATGTTCAAACTCTAGGGTGCGTGCGGAGATCTCAACCTCCCCAGTCTGCCTACTCGCAAATCTCATAGCCTAGCTAGTCGAACTGAAAGGAAATGGGACACAACAGTTTACCTAGGGTCAGGCCACCTTGCGGTGTAAAACCCTATGCATGCTTTGTGGTAGATTGGCCTCGAAGGGCTGAGGATGAACTAGTATAGTGGAGAACAACCTCAGGAGGTGTGTTCTTGAGCTCAAGTGAGCTGGTGAGCTGGTGTGGGTGGAATGGATCCGATCCCATCCTCTTCCTCTCTCCCCATCCTATGGTGGTGGCTGGTCCTATTTATAGCAGCCTTGGTCCTCTTCCCAAATGAAGGCGGGAAGGGATACCACAACGACCAAATATGAAGGGGACAACTAGTACATTGTATCCTGATGAAAGTAGTCTTCACCTGCAAAAAGCCTCTGGTCATGACGCCATGGTGGGCTCGGTGATGACCTCCGTCCTGTCGTGCTGGCGGTCTTGGTCTTGTTGAAAGGGAATGGAAACATTTGGCTGATTCCTTGGGACTCTGCGTCTGCGCTTGCCTCCTTAGAAGCAAAGAGGAAACTGGTACACTGTGCCTGCTGGTGCCCGCCTGGCCTTGGTCGTCATGGCTTTCGTCAACCGAGCCTCGCGAGGTGAGACTTGCATGGAAATATCCGCTCCTTGGGAGCCAGCCTGAGGAGGCTGCTCCCTTGGAGGTCTTGGTGTCATCCGCCTCGCGAGGCTTGGCCCCTCGCGAGGGTCTTGAGTTGTTGATGTCAAAGCTGGGTCATACCAGGCCGTTGCTGGAGCCACGCCGTGGGGTGCAGGGAGGCAAGGCTGGGTACCCTCGTTCCCAGAACACCGAGAACTTCATCACACAAAACTCAACAAAACATTTGTGTGATCCGTTAGTATAATAAAGCAAATCATCACTTTAAGTATGGTTGCAAACCCATTCATATTTTATTGTTGCATTATACCTATTGTACTCTTAACTTTACCATGGCTTGCACCCCCTGATACAATCCATAGAATCATCAAGATAAGCACATAATGCAACGGAAACACGATCTATAAAAAATAGAATAGTCTGTAGTAATCTGAAATTTTACCATACTTATGTAAATCAAAAAATTCTAAAAAATTAGGATAACGTAGGAAATTGGTATATCAATCTTGTGTTAAACAATCAGAGTAAAAGCATGTTTGTGTGATTTTTCAAAATTCTGCTACTCGGCGCAAAATTTTCTGTTTTTCAACAAGATCAAATCAACTATCACCCAACATGATCCCAAAGGCTTTACTTGGCATAAAAACAAGATCAAATCATAACAGTAGCATAATTGTTCAAACACTCAAGAACAGAAAGAAAATAAAAAAATATTGTTTATTCATTGGGTTGCCTCCCAACAAGCACTATCGATTTATGCCCCTAGCTAGGCATAATGCATAGATTCAAGCATTGTTATCTTTGGTTTTTGATTCTTGAATCACACAACCAAAATTCTTCAAGGGTTTAGCATGCATATTTTCAATAATAATACTCCTCGGAATAAAATTGAAGGATTCATTCTTGCAAGTAGGATTTTTTATCACTTGAACAAAGTTGGGGTGAATACAAATCATTTTAAGATCTTCATTATTGCTACTAGAAGCGTCACCCTTGCTTTTAGAAACTTGTATGGTCTTGCAATTTTTAGGAGTTTTTTCAATAACTTTAACAGAAGAAAAGGCCAAGCTCAAGTTACTAAAAATTTCCTCCAACTTATCAATCCGAGCGGGGCTCTCTTCTACTCTCTCGTTAACTACAGATCCCTTTTCTTTTAATAATTTAAGAGCATCTCCTGCCTTTGACCCTAATTTATTAGCAAGTTGTGCATTCATTTATCCAAATTTTCAACATGTTCCTCAATAATCATATTCTTTTCAATAGCATCTAGCGTTTGCATAACATGCTCGAGAGTTAAGATCGTTTCATTAATAGTAATTGGTGCTGCACCTACTAAATTGCCCATGCATTAAAAGCATCAAAAGAGGGACACATCAAGAAATTCCCACTAGTAATAGTATCAAGGACGAATCTATACCAAGTGGTAATGCCCACATAAAAACTATGAAGCAGAATAACGGTATATTTCTTATGAGCATTGCAAATTCTATACCAAGCATATTTTAAATTCTCTCCCCCTCTTTGCTTAAAATTTAGAACTCCGTTCTTGGGAGTACACCCACACAATAGAGGAGGAACTATCCATAATGAAAAAGTCGGCAAGCAACATCACATGCAAACAAGAGATCAAACAAACAAAAGCAAACGGAAAGAAGGCACATATTTTTGTGCTTTTCGCAAAAAACTTTTAAATGTGGGGGAGATGAAAACGAGAGGGAAATGGCAAATGATGTAAATTGCAAGGAGATGATATTTGTGATTAGGAACCTGATAGATGTTGATGATGTCTCTGTCCGTGTCAAAACCGCAGATCTCGGGTAGGGGGGCCCAAGATGTGCTTCTGAGGATCAATGGTAACTATGGAGAAGGGACACAATGTTTACCTAGGTCCAGGTCCTCTTAATGGAGGTAAAACCCTACTCCAGCTTGATTATATTTGAGGGTATAGGGGTTACAAGAGTTGATATACCTAAAGATTGATTCGGCTAACCCTAGATATCCTAGACACTGGAGGGGCTTAGGGTTGTACAAAGTCGGTTTTACAGAAAGGAATAATATATCCCGACACCTATACTTTCCATCCACGCATGTGAGAGTCCCCACCGGACACAAGAGATAATCTTCTGTCTTGTATCTTGACGGCCCATCAGTCCGGCCCACATCAATAGACCGGACACCCGAGGACCCCCTAGTCTAGGACTCCCACAGTAGCCCCTGAACCAGTCTTCAATGATGATATATTCAGCGCTCAGATTGTCTTCGACATTGCAAGGTGGGTTCCTTAAAGAATTCTCATCGACTTTCCTCTGTAAAAGAATTGTATCCAGCTTTTCACAATAAACACAACCCTTAGCCGCGGAGGAAGGGTATATATAAAAATAAGAATAGTGTATTTTATTGACAACTCTTCCGAGGAAGATTTAGACTCGACCCTTCGGCATTTTGAACCATTTTCACACCCCGTGTTCCGTGTTTCGAGGCCACGCCTCATTGGCACGTCCTGTCAAAATAGAGATAGTGCCCACTTAATACGGGATTGCATATCAATGATTTTTGGGTAATCCAACCGACTGCGGCGCATACCCACATTGGGAACAAACGAGGGTTTAAGGCTAGGGGGACGGGGCGCACAGTATTCACGGCCTGTATAAGAGAGTAAAGATCCATCTTTTCTACCCCACGCCTTCTTCCTCCCTCAGCCTTCCTATCTTCAAGCTCTAGCACCCAAGCTTCGATACCTCCCATCGCCTCCAACCTCTCCAGTCATGTCTAGATCCGGCTTTCAAGGCAAGTGGGTGGCCTCCTCCATGAAGGAGAAGGACATCAAGGAGCTCCAGGAGGCGGGGTACCTGAACACGGACATTGCATACGGGACCCCTGCCAAGAAGCAAGTCATCCCCACTCCAGAGCCCGGCGAAAGGGTGGTATTTATCCCCCACTTCCTCCGCGGACTAGGGTTTCCACCTCATCCTTTTATCCGCAGCCTCATGTTCTATTATGGGCTATATTTCCAGGATCTAGCCACAAACTCCTTCCTCCACATCTCGGCGTTTATCGTCATGTGCGAGGCGCTCCTCCGCATCCCTCCCCACTTCAGCTTCTGGCTCAAAGTCTTCAACTTGAAGACAAATGTGGTGGACGGGCAGCACGCAGACTGCAGAGGTGTGATGGTGAGCAAACTCCCTAACATCACCTGGCCCAAAGGGGCTTTCATGGAAACGGTAAAGATATGGCAGTAGGAGTGGTTCTACATCACTGAACCTCGTAGCGCCAACTGGGCAGCTACTCCTGAGTTGAGATCCGGACCCCAATGCGGCTCGCGTGTGGATCTACAAGGGTCTGGACTGGGGGTTGGCTGATGAGGTGTTGATGCTGCAAAAGCGCATCAAAAATATGATAGCTAAGAACACCAGCCTCACTGACGTGGTTCGGGTGATGCTATTCCGCTGGACCCTTCCCTGCCAGCGTCGGCCTCTCCATATGTGGGAGTTCAATCCAGAAGGGCCGCGGACCTTGCAACGATTCTTCGGCACAATGCAAGAAGATATCTGGAGGCTGCTTTTCAAAGCCCAAAAGTCGTGGACGGAGACAATCGATGACATCGGCCTCGACTGTGCTCACCCAGCCTCCCCGGTAAGTTTTTTTAGTTTCCGAACATAACTTAGTCCAGAAATCACAGGGGTGTATTGAGATTTTCATCCTTTTAATCAGGGCTGGACGAAGAAGGCGGAGCGGATCAAGTGTCTGGATCCGCTGCCCAAAAACCAAGCTGATCCTCTATTGACGAGGATGTTGGTTCCGGCGCCGTACCAGGCGCTGGAGAAGAAAACCAAGAAGAAGGGCAAGGAGGCCAAAAACGGCCCATGCCGTAAAGGTCCCCCGGAAGCTAAGTGCAGGGATTCCAAAGCCCTCTCCTCCCACGAGGGAGATGAAGACGAAAAGGAGGAGGAGAGAGATTGTCCCCCTAAGGGAAGGAGGAAGAAAAGAGTAGCTTCCGTAGACCCAGAAGGGAGGGTATCCTTCTCGAACAACTCGGATCGGATGCCGAAGTCATCCCCGAGCATCGCCCCAGGTCGAAGCCCCTAGCCGAATTGTAAGTATCCCAGGATGCCTTACATACATCGCCATCTATGATTGTAGTTTTTAACACATTATATCATATGTTTCAGTCCGGCCCGCGATCTCCCCCAACTATCATCTCCGGGGAACTCGCTGGAGCTGGGGATGGTGGAGAGTGAGACGCCCCCGCGGGCCTCTCCACCAACCGCTACGGACAACACCGAGGTCTTGTCCCGAAGATCCTCTTCAGGCCATGGAGAGGCACGGGGGGCCGTCAAGACGGTGCCAGAGGGTTACACCTCGACTTCTGAAGACATGGGGGGACCAACCTCCATGGAGACTGATGACGGAGGCCATGACCAATCCGGCCCCCAGCCGAACATTATTCCAGAGACCCCTACGGCTCCGGAATCGGGCGAGCGACCACCTTTGAAGGAGGGGGGGGGAGCGTCGACTCCACCGGCGACCTCCATCAATTCGGAGGCGCCAGATACTTTGGCGGAAGCGCTTCGCCGTGCTTCTGTCATGGAGGAGCACCGTACCCTGATGGGTATGGTGGTTGAGAAGATCCAGTCTGCCAAAAGTAGGCTGAACGAAGCCTTTACCAACCTATCAACAGGCTTTGAGGTATATAATGTAATTTTCCAACTAATTTAATAAAGGAATATGCCTGTGTATAGATAGTAGCCCCTGAGACTCTGTCTGGCTTTGGTGAGGCCGGACAGAGGATCACATAGTGTTCGGAAGAGGTGACACTCTATTGTACAACAGGCTTCCCTCCTGGCGGCGAGCGCCCAGTCCGCCAAAGTTTCCAAACTTACTCGGAAGCTGCGGCTGGCCGTTGAAGAGGTTGTCCGCACTAATAATCAGTTTGAGGAGACGCAAGGTATGTGTGCTCTGAGTACATATCTCCAATTGTATATGTGTTAGTCATTTGAAATAGACTAAAAATGTTTTAACTATGCTCGTAGTTGGCGCCGATGAGGTCGAGTCCCTCAAAAGCGCCCTCGCTGAAGCTAAGAAGGAGGCGGAGGCGAGCAAGGTGGCCGCGGGCAAGACGGCCAAAAGCTTAGAGGAGGAGCAGACCACCCGCCAATGACATGAGGCGTCGGTGGGTGAGGTTGAAAAAGAGCTCAAGGACACCATTGCTAGATGCGAGTCCTTGGAGCAGGCGAGTTCGGAACAGGCCTCTGAGCTCACCAGAGCCCGTGAGAGCCTAAAGGAAGCCCGGGCTAATGCCCAAGACGCTCGCCAGGAGATCCAAGAGGTGAGGTGGACTGCGGCTTGTAAGGCCTTTATTATGCAGAGTAGGTATGCTAGTAGAAGATATATTTTACTCACCCGAGCTTGGAGTTCTCCAGGTGCCTTTGCCGACTTCCCAAGGAGCATTGGGGACGCCGCCACATTCTTCCGAGCCAAAGAGGGGAGCTCAACATAGATGTTGTCCTGGTCGCAGTACCTTGTACTAGAGCTTCAAGTGCCCCTGAGCGGCCAGATGTAGCAGCTGTTCGAGCTGCATAGGGTGGCCGGCCTGGCCATGAAAGACGTAATAGTCCGTCTGTGGCCGGCCAAAGCCGTACCCTGCAGCCACTTTGGGCTCTTGAAGAGGCTGGTGGAAGCGCTTCCTCGGATTGATGCCCTTAAGCGGTCATCCTATGTGGAGGGTGCTCGGATGGCCTTTGCCCGTGTGAAGGTTCAGTGGGCGAAAATGAAAGCCACCAAGATTGCCACCGCAGGGCCACCTGAGGGCAAGGAGCACCGGCGACCAGAGAGGTACTTCCATGAGGTCCTCGAGGTAGCTCATATTGTAGAAGGCCAGTGCTGCAAGGACATAATATTTGAGTAGTTGTGTCCGGTTGTAAGAGTTATGTAATGAACTCGTAGTGTATGATAGTTATGATTATGCTTTATGATCAGTTTATCCACCTATTTTTCTATTTATATGTCTAAAAGTTTACCAGTCGTCGGCTTCAGCCCCCACGTAGATACTACAGGGGTGTTCAGGATCGCATGACCGCCCTTTATCCAACGTCTTGGTCCGATGTAGGAGGCGTCTTGCAAAGTGAACCAGGCAATCAGACTATGTAATTTTAGTACTTTCACTTTAGCCATAAGAGTCCATTGGTGGCGCTAAGTACTAGACTCTCGTTGCACAGTCGGCGATCCGGAGTGCGGCGCCTTTGCAACATGGCTGGTCAAAAAACCCATCCCCTCGTATGACACGACATAAATCACGAATGATTCGTAGTATAACACTAAGTCACCGGATCGCTGACCCGCTCTCGCTTATCATGACAGTCAGTTTTCGGCTTTCTCTACTGAGGTACTTGACCGGACGAACCGGAAAATACAATTGTAGTAGTTCTCCCGTTACTACCTTGCCCGAACTTGCGGAATGTAAGGTGGCAAACATAGGAGCCGGGTAACCCAACTATAGATCAAAGACATGATTCGAAGTAGATACATATAATGCAATATCCGGGACGCCGAAGAGTTCCTTATGGATGTTCGAACTTAAGAATTTAGCGGGGCCGAATACAGCCCCTGGTATGAAGACCGTGTCAAACCACGTGTGTCAGTCGAACATGAGGAATAGCGCAGATGACAAGGACGAAATCCAACACCCAACCAAGAAGGTGATAATCATCTGTGCCCTTTATATCTTTATTGATATGTCGATGACAGACAATGTCGTTCAATATTAGGGTCATATTACATGCCTAAGGAAAAAAGAAAAGAATTTACATAAGGGAAGTCTAACACAGGGCCTAAAAATCATAGTTCAGAAAAGAAACTCCCATGGTGCCCTGCCGCACGTCTGCGCCTTTTTTCTCCTTAGTAGTGAGTCCTTTGAGAGGAGAGTTTGATGGTTGGGACGTGCTAGCCTTAAAAGGATCTCCTGGAACAACCATCTTGTAAGTAAGGCTCTTGATGAACCTGCGTTAAAAGGAAAAGGATATATGCGATCCAATTATGGTCAAACCGTGTAATGGACCTATTCCGCAGTGTGCCTCCAGCGCCGCCCAAGGTATTTTTAATGCACAATTGTGTATGCGTGGTACGTAAGCCGTGACCTAATGGGGCGGTCGGCGGAGGCCAAACTGCTAATCAACGTCTGGATCCATTGACTTATCGCGATTATGCATGGACTGGACTCGTTTGGATACGTCAGTGGCTTTATTCGTCGGTGAACTGTTCGGCTTGATAAGGCCGCTATACACTTTGGCTCCAAGGGCCGCAGTGTGGTCTTCAGTATGGAGTGAGCGCTCCATATTACCATTGACTGTGATAACGCCACGAGGTCCAGGCATTTTGAGCTTCAGGTATGCATAGTGCGGGACTGCATTAATGCGAGCGAAAGCGTTCGTCTTATTAGTGCATGGTAGACACTGCAGAAAGGGACGATGTCGAAGATTAACTATTCGCTGCAAAATTTATCTGGGGAGCCGAATACTACCTCCAGTGTGATTGAGCCCGTACAATGGGCCTCCACTCCTGGTATCACACCTTTAAAGGTAGTGTTACTGGGCTTGATTCGTGATGGGTCGATCCCCATCTTACATATAGTATCTTGATAGATCAAGTTGAGACTGCTTCCTCTGTCCATAAGGACTCTAGTGAGGTGGTATCCGTCAATGGTTGCATCAAGAACCAAACGGATGAACCCTCGTGACGGATACTAGTTGGGTGGTCTCTGCGATCAAAGGTGATCGGACAGGCAAACCATGGGTTAAACTTCAGAGCGACAGGCTCTACGACATAAATATCCCGTAATGCGCATTTGCGTTCCCTTTTGGGGATATGAGTGACATATATCATGTGCACTGTCTTCACCT
>NC_057807.1:367388392-367391115 GCF_018294505.1 Triticum aestivum
TGGGAGACCCTTTCCCCTTGTGTTCGGTATTTAACTTACCGGCCTGTTTGAAAACCCAACAACTCTAGTTGGTGTGGTTTGCAGGCTTATCGGGTGTGCCATGAATCTGACAGGGTCTCTCAAGTATTTTGTCCAAGCTGGATGGCCCATCTTTGTTGCCTTTGAAAGGTTTCTTCCACTGACCAGACCTAGGGCCGCTGAATCTGGCATTGACTAGCGTATCGTTGGCGTCGTCGTTGTTGTTATTCCGATGTTTGTTTTTATTGCGGCGGGGTTTACCATTGCCGTCCCACACCTCAGAGGTCGCGGGGTCACCCGAGCTGTTGCTTCTACGAGCCAACCAACTATCTTCGCCCGCACAGAAGCGGGTCATTAGTGCCGTTAAGGCTGCCATAGTCTTCGGCTTTTCTTGCCCAAGTTGTCGGGCGAGCCATTCGTCACGGATGTTGTGCTTAAAGGCCGCTAAGGCTTAGGCGTCCGAACAGTCTATGATGTGGTTCTCTTAGTTAAGAACCGATTCCAAAACTTGCGGGCTGATTCGCTTGGCTGCTGGATTATATGACTCAAGTCGTCAGCATCCGATGGACAGATATAAGTGCCCTGGAAGTTAGCCCTAAAAGCATCTTACATGTCTTCCCAGGTTCCAATGGAGTTTTCTGGGAGGCTGTTTAGCCAGTGCAGCTTTAGAGGGAGATATTTAATGGCATGGAGATCATCTCCTTGAGCCATATGAATGTGGAGAAGGAAATCTTGAATCCAGACGGCCGGATCCGTCGTTCCATCGTACTGTTTGATGTTTACGGGTTTAAACCCTTCCGGAAATTGGTGTTCCATAACCTCATCACTGAAGCACAGGGGGTGTGCGACCCCCCTGTATTGCGCAATGTCGTGGCGGAGGTCGGCTAACATATGAGTTTGATACTGATCCTGAACATAGTAACGATCGTCACACCGGGCTTCGTGGCCACTGTTTCGCGCCAGGGCACGACCCCTTGATCCGTAGATGGATCTGGTCTGGCCAGCTTTATTGGCTAGGTCACGTTACAGGTCGTATGTATATCCTGCGGCTACAGTTTTCCTGCCTCTTCGGCGAGGGGGTGTGGGTTGGTGTTTGACTTGATATGGCGCTTTATCCCGTCCACGTGGTGGTCGGTCTAGTTGATCTGCCTGATTGTATTTTGAGGGTATTGGTTTAATGACTTCGTCGTCGAATTGAGGCAGAAGCTTTGCTCCTAGGGTAACTTTTGACAGGTCGCTCTTGGCCGTATTCCTCAGCGGCCAGGACCTTGGTCCACCTTTCATTCAACGTGTCTTGCTCTTCTTTGAGCTGCTGCTGCTTCCTCTTCAGGCTCTGGGCTGTAGCAATGAGCTGTCGCTTGAAGAGTTCTTGGTCGAGGGGTTCTTCAGGGACAATGAAGTCTTCGTCACCAAGGCTAACCTCCTCTTCAGATTCTGGCATGTAGTTGCTGTCCTCCGCATCTGTGTTCTCAGCGTGTTCGGGGCTATATTCACCCTGTTCCCTTTAGTCCTGTTCAGATGTGGGCTCGACGGGGTATTCAGGATCTTCGGCATCGTCCAAAGTCTCATTATCTCCGGTGCCGGTATTGCTATCCTTTGCCTGACGCGATCATGAGCGGCACCGCTGACGTTAGTGCTTTGGTGGTTTATCGACGGGTTTGTCCTCATCTGGGCTTGGGTTATCCTTGCCATTCTTTGGAGTGTCCACCATATACACATCGTAGGTTGAGGTGGCCGTCCAACTCCCCGTGACGGGTGAGATTTGGTTTGGTTCTACGCCGACATCTGTCAGTGTTCTGGGAACGGGGGTCCCCAGACTTGCCTGCCTACGGCCTGCGGCGTGGCTCAAGTGGTGGCCCAGTACGACCCATCTTCATCAACTCAATCCCAAGACCCTCGCGAGGGGCCAAGCCTCGTGGGGCGGACGATGCAAGGCTTCCTCGGGCACGGACTCACTAAGCAGGCTCGCGAGGAGGCGGAGAGATCAAGGCAAGAGTACCTTGCGAGGTGCTCATGACTGTAACGCCCTGGATTCAATGCGCCATGTGTCTTCCAGTTATTTGCCATTGTTGCCATGTCATTTGCTTGCGTGTTGCATTTTGCCATGTCATCATCTACATTTCATATGCATGTTTTTCAAAACTTGCATCCGTTCGGGTTCCCCCGGTTCTCTCCGTTGTCCGTTCGGAGTCCAGACACACTCGCACGCGCCCGAGGCACCTCCGAGATATTATTTTATAAGTGGCATAAAAATGTTCTCGGAATGGGATGAAAGTTGGCGTGCGGTCTTATTATAGAGTAGGTAGACTGCCTGTCAATTTTCGTCGCATTCGGAGTCCGTTTGACGCCCCAACGGTTACCCGCTTAGCCCGAAACCCCTTTTGTTTTGCAGCCCAACACCCTCCAAAACTGCCCAGTTACCCATCTAAGTCATCTCCATGCCCTCGGTCGTTCGATCATGATCCTGTGAGCAAAAACGCTCCTCATTTGGACTCTCCTAGCTCCCTCTACATAGAAATATGTGCTCCTCGTCCAAATTCCGGGTCCAAAACCCTAGCCCCGCTCCCTCTCCGCCGCTGGACACGTCCGGCCATAGCCGGACGAAGTCTCTACCGCCGCCCGACCAATCGGAGCCCGCCACCTGTCGCCACACGCTGTCCGCCGCCGCCGGCCCGCGAGCCCGCATCTGGCCCGCGGGGCCCGAA
>NC_057807.1:367391563-367398547 GCF_018294505.1 Triticum aestivum
CCAGATCGGGCCCGCCCCGGGCCGATCCGGGCCCGCGCATCCTCCGCCACCGGCGCCTACCCGCCGCCCACCGGTGCCTCTGCGCCACCGTCCGAGCTCGGCCCCGGCGCCGCCTCCTCCCATCGCCGGCGATCGCCACTTCGCTCTGCACCGCCCCGCCAGTGCCCACCTCGCCGGCCGTCCTCTCCGTCCGCGTCCCCGTGCGCCCGCCACCGCGCCGCATCACCGCCGTCGTTCGCCACCTCGCCGACCATCTCCCTCGTCTCCGGCGAGATCCAGATCGGGACGAGATCCACTAGCCCGCCGATCCAAACGCGCCTCCACCTCCCCTGGATTCCTTCGTCCTGCACGCCTCCGTCCCGCGTTGACTTTCGCGGAGGTAAAAATCGCCCAAGTCCCGAAATATTTTGCATTCTGGTGCCATGTTTGACATGCCATAACTTTGTGTGTAATGCTCCGTTTTATGCATATAATATATCAAAATGTTCAATGTGAGATGCTCTTCATTTTGTTCCACTGTGCCATGCTTATTTGAGTTCATCTTGGTGCCCAAATAATCGTTGCAAGAGTGCTATATGATGTTAACTGCTGTCTATTAACAGAACTTGCTGTTTTGTCTTTTTCATTGCATTTTGTGTGTGCATCCTATGAGCTTGATGTCTACATGAGTTTTGAGCTACATCATGCCTTCTTTACTGTGGTGCAGTCCATGTATTTTTGTGAGTCTTGTAGTGAGTGCATCGAGCTCGTGAAGTAGGTTACTTGCTGTTACTGTTTTGCTAGGCTGAATCTATTACATCATGATGCTATGTAAACCTGCTGCTACAAGTGATTCTATGCATAATCTGGAGATGTTCACTAAGGATGTTTTGTTACACATGTCATGCTCTATCCATCAATGCCCCTGGTTGCATTTATAGCCTGCTGTAGCTTGTCGTAATCTTGCTCTCAATTGGCTAAATAATGTTGTTGTCACCCTGTTAACATTAAGTTTAGTTTTGCCGTGTGTTTTGCTAGTGATCCATGCACCCTATGACTATTATATTGCCATGCTTAGCTTCATAAACATGTAATCTTACTGTTGGTCACCTTGTCATGCCATGTATTACTTTGTGGTGAGTGGTACAAGCTCACCAACATGCCTACTTATCGTTGTTCCTGCCATGTACTGTTTTTCTGAATCTGTCATTTTACTTGCCATGTTTGCATGGATGCTACAATCTTTTCTGTTGATCTTTGGGATAAGTTCAGCAAGGGAGTTTTGTTCTTGTCTTTAGTATTAGCATTCCATGCCTTTGTTTGCCATGTTAAGTTCCTGTAACATGTTGTTTGATAGCTCCAAACATTGCAACCTGATATTATTTCTGCCAAGTCTGTAAACTGTTATTATTTGCAATCTTGCCATGTCCTTTTGAGCAAGTTCTAGTGATTTCTGGAGATAGCTCAGTGTTCATGTTTTCATGTTGAGATGGTGTAGCATTTTGTTTTGATGCTTTCTAGATGCCTAGTTGCGGTTTTGTACAACTTGTCCTTTAAACTTGTATAGAGTGTATGTGTTGAACCGTTGCTCCGTTTTGAGTGTGATTTATATGAAACTTGCTTAGAATTGCATATAGTTTCATCTTATCATGTTGCATCCTTGTTTTGAGTGTGTTTGTTTGATGTTTGAATGCATTTTGAACCAATGCCTTGTTAACTTGTTTTGCTCATATCTTCTAGGCCATAGCTCCAAATTATTTGAACTTTATATGTAACTTGACTAGAATCTCGTGTAGATCATCTTGGTGCATCTTAACTTGCTGTTTAACAACTTGAACATAAGGTTTATTCAGAAACTGGACCAACTTCGAAACTTGCATATGATGACTTATTGGAATTGTTATATGTTGTTTCCGGCCTCATTTAAACTTGCCTTGATGTGTTGTTCTTGTTTGCATCATCTATTGCCATGAGTAGCCTCATCTAGCTTTGTCATGCATCGTACTTGGTTGACCATTATGCCATGTCTATGTGTTGTGTGTTTACCTTGTTGTTTGCTTCTTTTCGGTTGTGCTCCTTCTCGTTAGTTCCTGTTTCGTTGCAATCGTGAGGATGCCTTCGTCTATGCTTGGTTCGTCTTCGTGGATTCATCTTCTTCATGGACTCGTTCTTCTTCCTTGCGGGATTTCAGGCAAGATGACCGTCACCTTGGATCTCACTACTATCATTGCTATGCTAGTTGCTTCATTCTATCGCTATGACGCGCTTCCTATCACTTATTCTTCAAGCCTTTCCAAATTGCCATGAACCTCTAACCTTTGTGACCCTTCCTAGCAAACCGTTTTTTGGCTATGTTACCGCTTTGCTCAGCCTCTCTTATAGTGTTGTTAGTTGCAGGTGAAGTTGAAGATTGCTCCATGGTGGACAGGATTATGTTGGGATATCACAATATCTCTTATTTAATTAATGCATCTATATACTTGGTAAAGGGTGGAAGACTCGGCCTTATGCCTGGTGTTTTGTTCCACTCTTGCCGCCCTAGTTTCTGTCATACCGGTGTTATGTTCCCTGATTTTGTGTTCCTTATGCGGTTGGGTGATTTATGGGACCCCCTTGACAGTTCGCTTTGAATAAAACTCCTCCAGCAAGGCCCAACCTTGGTTTTACCATTTGCCTCACCACCACCTATACTTTTCCCTTGGGAGTCGCGCTCTCGAGGGTCATCTTTATTTTAGCCCCCCCGGGCTAGTGCTTCTCTAAGTGCTGGTTCGAACCAAGCAGCCTGCGGGGCCACCTTGGGGAAACTTGAGGGATGGTTTTACTCGTAGCTTGACTTATCCGGTGTTGCCCTGAGAACGAGATATGTGCAGCTCCTATCGGGATTGTCGGCACATCGGGCAGCTTTGCTATTCTTGTTTTACCATTGTCGAAATGTCTTGTAAACCGGGATTCCGAGACTGATCGGGTCTTCCTGGGAGAAGGAATATCCTTCGTTGACTGTGAGAGCTTGTGATGGGCTAGGTTGGGACAGCCCTGTAGGGTATAAATTTTCAAGAGCCGTGCACGCGGTTATGTGGCAGATGGAAATTTGTTAATGTCTGGTTGTAGATAACTTGACACCAGATTCGAATTAAAACGCATCAACCGCGTGTGTAGCCGTGATGGTCTCTTCTCGGCGGAGTCCGGGAAGTGAACACGGTTTTGGGTTATGATTGACATAAGTAGGAGTTCAGGATCACCTCTTGATCATTGCTAGCTTCACGACCATTCCGTTTGCTTCTCTTCTCGCTCTCATTTGCGTATGTTAGCCACCATATATGCTTAGTCGCTGCTGCAACCTCACCACTTTACCCCTTCCTTTGCCATTAAGCTTTGCTAGTCTTGATACCCATGGTTATGGGATTGCTGAGTCCTCGTGGCTCACAGATTACTACAACAACAGTTGCAGGTGTAGGTTATGTGATGATCTTGACGTGAGAACGATGCTACTTGTTTTGGCATTCTTCTTCTGCTTCTTCTTCGATCAGGGGATCGGTTCTAGGTCGGCAGCCTGGGCTAGCAGGGTGGATGTCGTTTGAGCTTCTGTTTGTGTTTCATCCGTAGTTGGATGTTGATCTTATGGATGATGTATTGATGTATTCTTGCGGCATTGTATGCCTTGTATGTATCCCCATCTATTATGTAATGTTGATGTAATGATATCCACCTTGCAAAAGCGTCTCCAATATGCGCTTCTATCCTTAGTGGGACCTTCGAGTTCCCTTAGGATAGGGTCGCATATTGGGCGTGACAAGTTGGTATCAGAGCCTCGACCGACCATAGGAGCCCCCTTGATTGTTGGCCGTTGTCGAGTCTAGAAGAAAACTATTTTGGATTCTAGTTATATCAGAGAGTGGGAATTATTTTTACTCCTCAGTCCCCTCGTCCCTCTGGTGAGGAATCTTGACGTAGGTGTTTTGAATTACTTCTCTTCCCCTTCAAATTTTCTTTAGGATCACGCAGTTGGTTTCCGTTCGTTGGTTCTTAGCTCTTTTCATCCGGTGCATTTCTCGTCAAGTTGACTCGGGCCTCTTCATCTTTGCAAGTTCAATCCTCAGTTGTTTTCTTTTCCCATCCGCCCACCCTTTTCTTCTCGGAGCCAGAGTCCGTAATCGAGTATCCATCCTACCCGTGCGAAGCATTTGCATTCTTTCTACCAGTGTTTCCTCTTGAAGTTATTCATCGGTTGCCTTTGTTTTCCAGCCCTCCCACCCTTTTTCTTCCTGGAGTCTGAGTCTCTTTCGACCATCAATTTCATTCATGCGGAGCCTCTTCAGTCTTCCCTCAATCATTTCAACCGGTGAATTCTCGTTTGGTTCGACATTCTTCATCTATTTTTCTTCCCCGGTTGACTCAATTTAAGTTTTTCGGGTTGATCATATTCTTTTCCTTGGATCAAGTGTTCCCCTTGCTCGTTTGTCTCTCGTCATTTAATCATTCCAGACCGCGGAAGACATCTCAGGAGATTCGTCTATGCTCCAATTAATCGAGGTTGTCACCTCATTCAAATGTTTCAATTGTTCCGGTGCATCATCTATCTCTTCAACAATCCTTTCTCAATGGTGTTTCTTTTAGTGGGCCCTAACCCACAGGTCTCTTCCCAGGATCTTACCTGACTCTTCTAATTCTCCCGTAGTTATTCTCAAATTCTTTTCAAGTGTGACTTAAGAATGGATCCCATCAGTCACATGCCTTCTCCAAGATCTTTTTTCAAATTCTTTTCATTGCTGGTTCAACCTTTTCTATTTTCATTCTCCCGGAGTATCTCAGTAATTTTGATGGTGTTCCTTGTCGTCATTTGAAGACCGAAGAAGAGTTTTTCCTCTAAATCTTGGCCGTTCTCTCAAAGGTTCATGGTTCTAGCTTCATGTTATCCTCTCGAATTATTCCATTTGTCAGATATTCTTTTCTTACCCACCTGGAGTATGTCAGAAGTTGTTTTCCCGTTACTTTTCACTGGAGGACATCGTTCCAGAAGAATTTTTCATCCTCATATTTCAGCTACCGTTATCCAATTATCCCGGCGCTTCACTCAAGTGTTCTTTAATCAGTTTGAGTTCTTCCCATTCTTTTGCATCTAAATTCCCTCAAGCATATTGGTTCTTCTAATTCTTCTCGGTGATTCATTCTCTTTCATTAGTCATTTTAGAATTCTTACGATGGTTCGTTCAAGATTCTTTTTCTTTGATTATCATATTAATTCATTCATTCTTTCCAATCCTACTTGTGGTTCAAGAAAACTTTCTCAAGTTTTGCGCCATATATCCCCCCTTAATCCTTTTCAAGAAGAATAACTAGTATGCAAAATCCATTGCTTGTCATCAATTTAATTTGATGAAGGATAAGCATACAATAAATCTTATTCTTATTTCATCCAAGTGAGCAACCCCTTCCTTCGGAGTTTGTTCTTGATGAATAAATTCTAGTTCCAAGTGTTTTCATCTTTTCTTTTCCGGAGTTCAAATTTCCTCGGCCATTTCGTCGGAACCTCCATCTAAATCACTGCAAGGCTTTAGTCTCATTCTTTTCTTCCTTCATTTCTATCTCATCATCCTTTTGTTACCGGAGTTATTCATGGTGGTTCTTCATGATTTAATTCATTCTTTCAAGTGTTCATCAAGATTCTTGTTGGCGGAGTTCAAGTATCTTTTCCTATCGCGTCTCGAAGTGCAATTAATTCTCCGTATTCTCTAAAGTGGAGTTTTGCATTTCTTCGTTCTTCTCAGCTATCCAATCATTTCCGTTTGTGGCCGGTTATCACCTTATGATCTTGATAAGTTACCTATAAGACCACAACAAGATTATTCTTTTTGTTCTTGATTTTCTCAACAACTCCGTTTAAATCTTCCTTCTAAAGATGCTTTCAATTTCATTCATGGCACAAGTTGTCATTTTCTTCTCCATTCTTTTCATTGAACTCTTTCAATTCTTTCCGGAGGTTTTGTGTCATGTCTTCATCAAGTATAATTCCATCCTCTCAAGCTCGTGTTCTATCCTCCATGTTTCAACCGGAGTGCTACCTAAATCCTTTCAGTCTAATTCGTTTCTTATCTCTTTCTAACCGGAGTGGTTTCATAGTCTATCTAATTCCGTGAGCTTTTGATTCTCGTCATTCTCGTCGTTCCTCTCTTCTTCTCGAGTGCTCTCGATTCTTTGCTTCTTCTCTTGAGTTCTTGTTTCACCTCATCCCTTTTCTCTTCTGTCTCGTTCCTAAGATCTCGGGACGAGATCTCTTGTTAGTAGAGGAGAGTTGTAACACCCCGGATTCGATGCGCCAGGTGTCTTCCAGTTATTCGCCATCGTCGCCATGTCATTTGCTTGCGTGTTGCATTTTTCCATGTCATCGTCTGCATTTCATCTGCATGTTTTTCAAAACTTGCATCCATTCGGATTCCCCCGATTCTCTCCATTGTCCGTTCGGAGACCAGACACACTCGCACGCTCCCGAGGCACCTCCGAGATATTATTTTATAAGTGGCATAAAAATGTTCTCGGAATGGGATGAAAGTTGGCGTGCGGTCTTATTATAGAGTAGGTAGACCGCCTGTCAATTTTCGTCGCATTCGGAGTCCATTTGACGCCCAACGGTTAACCACTTAGACCGAAACCCCTTTTGTTTTGCAAGCCAACACCCTCCAAAACAGCCCAATTACCCATCTAAGTTATCTCCATGCTCTCGGTCGTTCGATCACGATCGTGTGATCAAAAACCGCTCCTCATTTGGAGTCTCCTAGCTCCCTCTACCTATAAATATGTGCTCCTCGTCCAAATTCTGGGTCGAAAACCCTAGCCCCGCTCCCTCTCCGCCGCCGGACACGTCCGGCCCGAGCCGGACAAAGTCGCCGCCCCCGACCGACCAATCGGAGCCCACCACCTGTCGCCACACCCCCGTCTGCCACCGCCGGCCCGCGAGCCCGCATCTGGCCCGCGGGGCCCGAACCGTTGCCTCCGTCGCCTCGCGCCCGT